>NC_092629.1:6075929-6375929 GCF_039555335.1 Amphiura filiformis
CAATCGATTGAGATACCAAGTGCTTGAGATGACTTGAGAGTCCGCGATTATGTAATAGATGCGGTTGAATGATGGCCCGAATGACGTAACTCATCGACTGGTTTGGTTTTGGTCACTGTTATTATAATGAGGTGCACTGCTGGGGTAGCGAACGAATGTGTGAGGACCAACGCCTGACGGCGTTGATTATAGTGCTAAATATTGCGTTGGTCCTGTATGGACTATTTTATCATTATGGTGAAGCTGATACACTTTGCCGTTTCTACTATACAAGTTTACACTTTCCCGATACCTGACTACTATAAAAAGAACTGAAGAAGGCGGCCTATAATGCTTCACCCTGGCGGGGCGTAAGACAATGCGAAACACAAATTAATATAATGCGGGATCCCGGAAATAAACGATGCAAGCCCGAAGTTATAATTTAAATGGCGTGATTGGGGGCTCGAGCAAGCTGGCATATGAAAATATTGCAGGGGAGAGAAAAAATCAGGACTCAGCAGGGGATTGAACCCCGGTCGCTGGATTACCGGAGCAGAGCTTTACCACTGTACTACACTGAGTTCACGGTCGGTACTCGGGCAATCAACAGAGAGTCCCATGATAACTCTCATTGTGTCTCAGCGGCCAATTATATATTAAATAATGAAGAAGGAGGCGGCCTATATGCTTCACCCTGGCAGGGCGTAAGACAATGCGAAACACAAATTAATATATGCGAGGATCGGAAATAAACGATGCAAGCCCGAGGGAATTATAATTTTAAATGGCGTGATGGGGCGCTCGAGCAAACTGGCCATATGAAAATATTGAGAGAGAAAAAATCAGGACTCAGCGGGGATTGAACCCCGGTCAGCTGGATTACCGGTCCAGAGCTTTACCACTGTACTACCTGGGTTCTGATCGGTACTCAGGCGAAAATCTCAACAAGTCCCCATGATAACTCTCTCCATTGTGTCTCAGCGGCCCATTGTATAAATAATAATGAAGAAGGCGGCCCTTCTGTACTTCACCCTGGCAGGGGCGTAAGGCAATGCGAAACACAAGTGTAATATGCGAGGATCGGAAATAAGCGATGCAAGCCGAAAGTATAATTTACGTGACGTGATTGGGGCTCGAAGCGAAACTGGCATATGAAAATATTTAGAAGAAAAAATCAGGACTCAGCGAGATTGAACCCCGGTCGCTGGATTACCGGTCCAGAGCTTTTTACCACTGTACTACCTGAGTTCACAGTCGGTACTCCGGGCAATAAAAGAACACCGCTATAAGAGACACAACTTGTTACTGCGATTGCAAAATGACAGCGTGGCGCAGCAGATTGAGTCCTCAGACTGATAACCTGCTGACTAGTGACCGATGTGAATGGTTCGAGTCCCATTGGTGGTCTTTTATAAAAGTGTATTCAATTGTGTGTTTTCTTTTCTTGTTTTTGTCATCTGCAAAGCGTGTCTTAATATAAATAATATTCAGAAATGAGTTGTTTCAAATTGTTTACATCATAATCTTTCTGATCTCGGCTCGAATATGCCTATACTCAGCATACAAAAGTATACGAGAAAACATTTAAATATGCCTAGACTCAGCAAACACAAGTTTTAGAGAAAACATTTTACATGTTGGGTTAGGTCATAGCGGGTACAAAAATGTTTTAAGTTTTAATAACTTGTGAAAAACATTTTGGAAAACATGCTGCAAAAACATTGTGATATTGTAAAAAATGTTTGTAGTGTTTTTGAGTTAGCAGAGACAAAAACGAAATTTGACTACGGTAGAGGGCATAATTACGAAACTTGTGTAATTTAGCATAGGAGGTGTTTCTTTCAGTGACTACTCCCTAAATACCTCAAAATATTTATCAACAATTTTATTATGGCTTCAAAAAAGGATATTATCTACTCTCAAATCGTGTGCAATATGAAGCTCATACAACATTCTTGTTTTTGAGTTATGGCACAAACGATGACATTTTAGAGCTTTCATAATTAAGAAACGTGTGTGTAATTTAGCATAGCCAGTCATTTCCCACTGACCACTCCTTTTGAGTTATGGAGACAAAAAGCTACTTTAGATGAAATATTTTGTGATTCACTAAAAAACACCAAAAGTGCGAATATTTCCAAAATGAAAAAAAGAAGTCTTGGAACGCTTGCATTATAATAATCGGAAAACTGTCACCCCCTCTCCCCTGTGCAATGTTGAGAACTGCCAACGTCTTCAGCGGTTCCCCAATGTGTTCTAACATTGCTTGATGGGGAGAGGGGAAGAGGTAAATCATTGTTGTAGGATACATGTTTGTTCCCCAAACACAATATAATAAAGTCATTTCCATGAACACAAGAAATTCTGGTAACGGAATTTTGACCAGAATGCTTGAAACGTTCCAAAAGATTCTTTCGTTGATTGGTAGGTTAAGTTCACTTCTAGTCTACCCCAGGTATCACAAAAGATATAATTGAAATAATTGGATAGAGCAAGGATCAAAAATATTTATATTTTAATGCTTAAATATTTTGATGAATCTCTTCTAATAGTTGTCAAGGCTTTCTATGGTTTTTGAAGGCATGCACTGTACCACAAAAGAAGTGGAGTTTAAAAATTTTGCAGAACAAAAGAACCTTTCTGGTTTAGTATAGTAGCAATTTGCACAGTAATGAATTATTTTATATATTTTACCCAACTCAAACGTGAGCAAACAAATCATAACATTTTTAACATAATGTTATTTTTAACTGTTGACAAAATATGTTGCAAAAAAACCCGTTTACCCAAAAAAAAATATTTTACAATAACGTATTCATGACCTTTGTATAGGGTGTTCCAGAAAAATTACTGGAGTGAATAAATTTGAACGTAAGTCGAGTAAGCAGACATTAGAATCAAAAGGAAATTTAAAATATAGCACGCATAGCCTATTTCAATGTGCATCACGTACTTTAGCAGCCCTTGGTTTGATTCAGTTGACTGGTTATGAAAAAGAAATTAACGATTACATAATGTGCGCATCAATGCAGTTCATTCCAAGTTTGATCAACAGGAGCGTTTTCATACTCGCTCATCAAGCTTCCCAAAGTTTGTGTATCTCTATTACATTTAGTTCTACATTATCAATTTTATAATCCGATGGTGTTATCTTTTATTCATGCTTCCACCGAAGATGAATAACAATTTATCTCGAGAAAACTTTTGATTTCTGTAATTAGAGAGCTTTCCAACTATACTTATTTAGGTTATTAATAAATAATGTTATAGTTTATTAACTTTCCAAAAAGAACATTTCCAGCCAAGAATGACAATGATCAAGTGCCCACAGTTTACGTGATATGCGATTTTTGATACCGTGCAACATTAATGTTAAAGTTTTTAAAAGATTTAAACTTTGGATTACAATTTCTACCGAAATATTCCAAAACTTAAGTAATATGTAATGAAGGTATTTAAGCCAGCTGGAAATTTCTTTTATGCGATAATTCTTTATGTAAACATTTATATCAACATCAACTTGAAAAAATATATTTTACAAGTACCGAGCATCATCTTTATATGCAAGCTTTTTCAATATCGTGCAGGTTTTCAAGAATTTGAACAAAACCTAATTATATATGTTTTGCATAGAAACAGATTGTTTAAAAAGAACGAAAAGAATTTCACAGAACAAAATATGAAGCCCATTGACGGGTAACCCACTATAGTGCACGGTATTGTGCAGAATTATCTTTCTTTCAAACTTGGAATAAAGTAAAGTGAGGCATGCATTATGTAATCGCTCATTTTCTTCGCAATCAGTCCAACCGATTCCAGTAAAATTGACGGCGATGATGCAGAATAAGATGGAGTTACATACTAATGTTTGAGATATTTGGATTATGATGTCTATTTCTCGACTTACGTCCAAATTCATTCGCTTGAAGTAATTTTTTCTGGGACACCCTGTATAATCCGACATTTAAATGTTATTAAAACCTTTTGAATAAAGGTTTTAATAACATTTTATGCTCGCTGGGTCTTTCTTTCTGTCAACATGTGATGTAATTTGCCAATATTTGACCGATTATGAACGAACCTGAGCTGAGCAAAAGTTTCACTACCCCCAAACTTTTACATTTGACATGTCATTGACCCATTTGAGGTCAAAACGTCACGTATCTGAAGTTTTGCTAAGGGCGTGACTTTTACCAATACTCTTTCTCCCACAGATTACATGGTACAGTAATGAGACTTGGATACTACATTGGCTATAGCAGGGGTACTTGTGGTAAACACAGGTTTAGGATCAAGTCATTGAGTGGGGGTTTTTGCGTTACATAACAAGACTATCCTTAAAATGCTTAGTTTTCTACAGATTAATTGGTACAGAGATGAGGCTGATACATATGATTTTGAGTTCAAGGTCATGTAGGGTCAAACAGGGTTGATTTTCAGGAAAATTGCCTTAAAATTCACTAATCTTTCGTATTATTAAGTGTTAAGGATCATTAGAGTAATGCCAAAAATGGCTCCTAACGTTTATTTCAATATTCTTCCTTTCCAACACGTTAAGTATACGTTGGTGGGCAACAGATGCCATGTGTAATATATATGCACGTTGGTGAGCAACGGAGTATGGGATTTGTGTATTAAGTGCATATAAAGATTGTAATCAGATTTGATTTAAACATTGGGGAGGGGGTCTGTTTGAGGTAAAATTCAAAAGTTGGTCCAATTTGAATGAAAACTAGTATATAATTATGTGATGATAATAGCAGTTAAAAAACATCATGGTGGTCAATTAAAAGGTCAAATTTCTTCAGACAATCTTTCAAAATTTGTTCTAGCTCCTTCCTTATTTGATCAATTATAACCATTATTATGTTTTCAGAATCTTTGCTTCTATACCTCTCCCACAATTTAAAACAATCAAAAAAATAACATATTGGATCCATTTGCATCCAATTTTAGCGCCACCTAGATCCAAATCCCCGTAGTTTTAAAATCGCCGATTTTGCCACTCCAATTTTAACTTATTATTGTAAATCGACCGATCATTATGTGATCAGAGAGAACACAAATGCACTGTATGAGACTATGCTTTGCATGAATGAGATTTTGCTGTCACATGCTCACAGTGCTTGAACCGGGGATTTTATTGATTTTGCACAAGAGAGAGATGTTCACACAAATTTCCTTGATTCTGAAACTGAAAATCAACGTTGTAATTGTACTAAATACATAATTTCGGCTGCTAAGAAATGAAGAGAAGTAACCAATATTTGTTTGCCAGAAATATCCGTACGAGGAAGTACAAAAAACGGTAAAATCCGATTGCTTACCAACCATGTAGCAAAGCTGCAGAATTCAGCGCTCTCATGCACTCGGGCATCAAAATCATCATATTTTCTGACCAAACCAGGAAAGTTTATATCTTAGCCAATGTCTCCTTTGGAACTAATTGAAGAAGACTCTGCAAGGTGTGAATGATGTTAGCACAGAACACAGTGGGGTTTTAGAGATAAGCTGATGAAATCGGCGCCTCCACCAAACTGCACTGTCATGACTGGTACCTTGGACCACTTGCGTTACACTGCAGGCTTGCAGCTTAAAGCTGATTTTATCAGGTTATTGCTTATCAAATATCATTATAAACGCTATTTACTTCATCTTCTCAACCCTCATAATTCAAATATATCATTTTCGCAACTTTTGAACGACTCGGAACAAGTACGTAACTTCATGAGACATGGGAGTTTTTCCCATTTTTTTTCATCTCTAGGAGGTGGAGATTAGTAAATTCAAGTTTATAGAGACCAGCAATATCGGAAAATGGGGACCCTATATGCATTTGATCAATGTAATAACTGAGAGACATAATTACAACGATTGCAGAGAGTGGAATTATGCACTTCAGTAACATGTACACATATTATGCCATGGGATGCTTCGAAAGGCCAACAAATACCTTTGGTTTTTCTCACTATCATCTTTTCGCTTTGTCGTAGGTTTGTGTCTTAGGAGTGGATCTGTCTTTTGGACATTTTTTTAATAGACCAATCTGGATAGCCACGCAAGTGGTCAATGCATCCTTGCAATTTTTGTTCTCCTCAGTTTTGTTTGTCCGCTTCCTCTGTTACCAGCACGTCACTCCTGTCCTAACAGAGTTGCTAACATCTCCAGCTTTTGATCGCAAAAGGGTAGGTAGGAGGAGAACTGATAGGAATGTTGATCAGTGTGTGCGTTTTTCTTACGGTAGATGCAAATTTTACTGAAATCCGTCCGGTTTTCTGGTGATTAGGGTGTGTCGAGGAAGAGATCAGAATTACTTGTTCTTGCTCGTATGTGAACTTGACGCGCTGTTGGTGGGGGTCATTAGAATTAAGGTGATCTGCAAAGGTTGTCTACCTCTCCTTTACGTACTATTTCCAACACGTCATCTACGTATCTTTTCAGAGACGCGGGAGACAGGCTACCGGGGCCATGAGTAATGGCTTCTGCTCCAGCCACTCCATGAATATATTACGCGAGGGGAGCTGAGGGACTGTAGCATGCCGAACCGTTGGCGGTAGATATATCACCAGTAGCTAAAAGTGAGCGACGGTAGCGAGACCAAAATTTAATAGTTCGATGATGTCATTAGTAATTGTGAGGGAGGTTCTGTTTTTGAGGTCTTATCCTCACTCCAGTCTATCACGGAGCACATGGAGGTGAGATCGATGATCTACGCACTCAACAACATCTTTGACCAACTCATCACGCCCTCAACGGTGCCTACTGTTACCCATAAAGACAACAGTCAGATGTGATGAGTTGCCAGTCTGATAGAAGCCACTAGTGTGGTGGTGAAACGTCCACTAAAACGTGAGTCAAAAACTTCGTTTTGCTTAGGAATTGTTCAAAATAGAACAAAATTTACAGTTAAAATCTACATTCCTAATGAACTTGTTCAAAGACGTGAAATTAAATATCATGAGACCAGTTGTTAAGGTTAATATTCCTGTATTAGGTGCATCATTGGTAGCCAAGTATGTTGGTTCTGTATATACATTCTCTAAGAGTGACTTCACTGGGACAATTAAGCCAAATTGCAATGTTATTCTATTTGGGCTCATACATATCATAGTTTCATAGTCAAGTTTCATTTGATGTTAAGAGGACCTAATACATAAATGATGTCGACATGGTCTTTGCACCACAATCCTCTGTTCCACGATTTCACATTTATTGTTACTATGGAGTATAATAGGTTAACGAGCACCTCCCAAACTTTTTGTTGACAATTTGCAATTATTCTTGACATATGTAATACCTCAACTTACTGAACATTGCTGAACGTGCTTCAATTTCTGAACATTTGATACAGTACATACACAATATCTGTGGGCAAAAATGTTTAAAAACATATAGCAATAAATAATTTAATCTACCTTTTGGTGATTTACATCAAATAATTCAATACGTTGAAAAGAATTCAGTGACTATCAATAACATATGCCTATATGAGTTAACACCTTGATTACAGATGATAGGAAAGAAATTTACTATTTGTCTAGAAACTGTTACTAATTCATTACTCTTTTTTAATATTTACCACTTTCCTGCATAAAAATATACAACATAATTAGGACATGGAACAAAGAAATACTTTCCTTTTTGTTTTTAATTCGAGCCATATGCATGTAAATACCATATAATTATACCAAAAAATTATTCACAATCAAATACACACTCAAACCCAAACATCAAAACAATCCAAGTCGTGAAATAATAATAACATTACAATGTATATGGGTTATAGTGAATGAGCAACTCTTCAACAAAACACTCATTTGAGCTCTCAAGCTGTATGGATTCCCCACTTTCTGTCAATCTCAAAAGTAGTGTGACCCCTGTCATCTCCCCAAATCAGCCTTTTTGGTCGCTTATAATCACTCTGGCATCTCTCATATGTTAAGTAACACTCCCGGATACATCGCTCGCTTCTCTCAAACATTCAAGCACCTCAGAAGCGACTATATATCTTTTAATTTGTGAACACTATTGTAGATGAAACTTAAGATGAAAAATTCATCAGCTTTTTTCTTTCAGGTCCGTGTATAGAGTTAGTAGAGTAACTGTACAATCATGATAATTGCAAGTCAATGACTGATCCCCACATCCATCGTAATATAAATATTTACTATGTTATAGTCGATTTTTTGATAAACAAAATAGGATTATTAATCAAATCTCCAGAACAGGGCAGGAGGCCCATTCTTAAGAAGTTCCAGCAGTCAGGAGCACCACTATCTTCTTCTTGGAATCAGGGAAAAACTTGAATGGAAGCCTGCTAAAGTAAACTTTTTTAGTAGGAGATTATCTGTGTTCTTTTAACTTGTAAACGTATGGCTGCTGAAGTTGAGTTTAAAAGTATGTGCAAAACAATTGATAATTCTAGAAAAAACCAGTCATCGTCACACACACGTGGTAGTGCTCATGGCAATATTGGTAATTTAATTTGAAACCCTGTAACTGGAGCTGGTAGACGCTCATTCTTATTCAGAGGGGCCAATAGGCACTGAATTCGCTTAATCTCGTAAACAGAAATCTCTCTCTGCCGATTAGCACAGCAACTTTGGAAAAACAAGCCTACAACTCTCAATTACATGAGTTCTTTGTTAGCAGTACTTTAATTTTGTTTCCATGTTTTGACTTCAATTATTTATTTTTACAAACAAGATTTGTTTGAGTTGTATTTCTGTTGCTACCATGCTGAGAGCCTTATTTCTATTTTGGAGCAATCTGTTTCCATATTGAATTATTTGTATTTGACTTAAGTAAATAGAATTATGTAGTTTATATTTGGTTAGAAACTTAATACTTTAGAATAAATATTAATGTTTTATAGCTATGCTGGTTTCCTTCGGGTTGAATTTTATAGTGTTTTATCTTTTAAGCTAGTTTTTTAATGCTTATTGGATTCCCCATATTTGTTCCTTTATTCAATAAATTTTAGCTCTATGTTATGTAGAATTAATAAAAATTAAATTTTAGCCTAAGTGTATGTAGTAAATCAATAGTATTTTAAACATGTTGTAAAGGATTAGACTGTGGTACAGATTTATTTTTGTGTTAGCGTGTATTTATCTCAACTTACAACTTAATATTGTGTATTTAAGATATGTATGTAGTATATATTTTTATTTTTAAAACCTAACTAATTATGCTGCCATGTAAATATTATTGATCCTCCTGGGCCTCAGGGGAAGAAATTATCAGATCAGTTAATTGTGTGTCTAAACCTGATTGAGTGTCCCAGGAAAGAAGAAGAAATAAACAAACAAACTGAAAGCCCGAGTAAAATCATTTGGGAAGCTTACAAACAGATGGGATTACGGTAACTGAAAAGATCAGATGAAATGTGAAAAATCTATCAAATGTGCACAAATTAATACAAATCAGAGTTTTATGTTTAAATGTAATAGCCAGATTATTGGTACAATGGGCAAGTGGACTATGAGAAGTCTACTATAAATAGGAGCAGGTTTTGTTTTTGCTTTCTGTTTAGTACAGTTTGTCCATACGTCCGACGCTAGCAACTTGTAACATCATCCGTGTAAAGCTTTGGAGATAAGACTTACAAGATGTGCACAAGTTTAAAATAATAAACTGAGACTAATTTCCATGTCAAGTATAAAGAGTGTCCAGTGTGTGTAGGGGGTGGTGTTGAATGAAGTTTTTCGATCACATACTGTTTCCTTCCACCCAATTCTTCCAAACAGACTCATACTAATAAACGCATAAACAGGCTTAGCAACCTGGGAATCCTACAAGGCAGAGTATTTCAAAGCAAAGTGCGATATAAGGTTTTGTCTTCAAAGTATTTTGTCAAATCTGGCTTTAGATGATAATCTTGTTCTGTTTTATATTCAAATCACGCCTACAAACTTCTTAGAGTGTAATTCTCTCCTGTACAAATACCACTCCAACACGTACCCAAAAACATGTCGCATTTGTAATAACCCGGCTGATACTGTATCCCACATTATGAATGGTATGTAAAGTGCATTTCAGAAACATTTATAAGTTATAAACACGACCGTATTGTAGCTCTTTATTAAGGAGGAAATTATGAAACTACACCCCCAGTTTGATAATACTCAGTGACCAAACCCATAAACAGGCGACTTTCTTGGCACTCAATCTGATTTCCAATACATCCAATGCTGAAAACCTGATACTCCTTATTTGTGATCATTGAAGACCATGCAAGCTTTTATTATTTGAAATATCTGTGCCCATTTGATGCTTTTTAGTTAACACAGCGTTATAACACCAAATTCAATGTATACCAACTGGCTAATGAGCATTACCACTCTTGACATTAACTGCATTCATGCAAAACAATTCGTCATTATTATTATAGGTAGTCTCGGAAGTGTTCACAACAAAAGTCACCTCCGGACTAAAAATCGCTTGGCTTTTCAAATAGGCGGTGTGGGCGACCGCTAGATACTCTCAGCATTGAGCGCAGCCATTGGCTCAGCTGTTATCTGGAAGCCAGCGCGCTTGCACTATTTTGCAGCGATAATGGCCTTTTCGCTGACGGTTGAGTGTATCTGTGCAATTGTCCTGAACCATAATAATATTGGTTTTTCATCATTTTATTATTCGTCTTTTTTTCATTGTTGCGTATTTCTATTTGGCATTTCTTCAATATGCTCTGTCTTGTAATATATATATTGGTATTTTACTGTGGTTTATATACAACAAAAGATATGAATATGTATGTATGTGCTGTATGTAGTGTATGTATGTGTGTATGTATGTATGTATGTATGTATGTATGTATGTATGTATATGTATGTATGTATGTGTGTATGTATGTATGTACCGGCATGCCAGATATATAACATTTTCAGGATGTTTATACAGATTCGTGTTTTGCTGTTCAATGCAAGGATGGACCTACGGCCACCATCAAGCGCGTAATCGTGGTATCATACAAGGTTGCCCGTGGTCTGTTTTTGCCTTTGAACTTGGTATAGACATGCTTTTGAGATGGTTAAAGAACCATTTGATGAGCAACACATTTGCCAATCCCGTCACAGGCCTATGTTGACGATATTGCCGTATGTGCACGTGATCCTCGGCAAATTGTTGATATGGGGAATGAAAGTTGAAACATTTACTGGTGGGCCAAACTTGCACCATCAAGGCTCAAAATCAACTCTTTTTGTACGAACGTAGATCAGGTAACAATTGAAACAAAGCGTGGTCAAGCTGATCAAACCATCATTAATTTGCAAGAGGTAACCTGCAATGGAAAAATATCAACGTGATAAGTCATTTGAGTACCTGGGTTATTCAATCAATATGACGGGTGATTGGACTCATCAAGCGTCAGAATTATTCCAAAATTCAGAAACATTTATTGCAAAAAAACTCGACATTGCTCCGCTTTGCAATCTGCTTTAAACTTGGAGGCAATCAATACATTATGCATTCCAACAGTTGCAGGATTTTCTGAAGCATTCTGCTACCATTTAAAAACTTTGACGGCAATGGAAGATTTAATAATCAAGTATGCCAGATCATGGTTAGGGCAACATACTCAATTCTAACCGCAAGTATGTTTTTGTCCCAAAATCATCTGGAGGCCTTGGAATCCGAAAACCATCTAGTATTTATTTCGCTAAAAAAGGTGGCGTCATATGTACAGATGTTGAATTCAGATGATGATGTGGTCGGAAGACTGCTGAAAAGTCCTGAAACTGCGCTACGCAAAAAAGAAAAGTTAAAGAAACTAATGATGAGAGCGTAAAACTTTGCTCCGTATGAAACTGGTGAAAATGGTATCATCACAAAAAATATTCAGACTTTGAGCAAGTCAGCCTTCATTGAGATTACAAACGAGATCTGCTCAAACTAGCTATCGAGTGGTTAGAAATCAAACAACGAGAACTTTTGCGTATGCTATAAAGGCAGGTGAAACTGTAATGGTTTGTCCGCAAAGTAATTTATCATTTTATCATAAAAAACTGGCTGAAACTGAACTAAGCAACTGGAAAAATCTTGAATCTGGGGAAGACTTGCGGACCTCGAAAACGAGATTATGCATGTTCGATGGAGCATTTAAAGAATGGTGATTTAAAGGTTAGGCGAAGTTTTAATGCGCTTGATTTCAGAGGGGCGTAAGTTCATAACAAGAAACCAATACAATGCGAGAAGAAATGAACAGAAAGGCGTACTGGGACGTAGGACTGCCTGGCAATAGAATATTGATCCACAGTCAGATTTGAAACTTGGCTTAAGCACCGTGCCCGGAGCTCGTGAGTCAGGGGGCAGGCAGGGGTATCATGAAGAGGGGCGGCATACTGGGTCGGATGCCGAGGGGAGAGAACACAAACCGTTTTCGGCTTAATTTCACATAAGGATTTTATAAATTTTACATATAACATCAACAACAGTATCAAAAAGCAATTATTTGCAAATCGAATTTGGGAAGAATATTCAAAAAGACAGACTTAGCAGGCCTACAAATTTCTGAATTATATAAAGTGAAAAACAATCAATCACGATTCACTGCAGTCAGCAAAACAATCAAATAAAACAAAAAAGAAAGGAGCAAGAAAGAATAAAGAAAAAGAGAAAAAGAGAAAGAAAGAGAGAAAAAAAGAAAGAGAGAGAGAAAGAAAAAGAACGACAAAGAAAGGAAGAAAGAAGAAAGTTGAAAAAAAAAAATGAAAAAGAAAAGAAAGAAAAAGAGGAAGAAAGAAAGTAAAATAAGAGAAAGAAAAAGGAAGAAAATTCAGCCACACGGGGACTCGAACCTCACAAAAACAGATTCCCAGTCAACGCCCTATCCCACTCGACCATACATCAGCTTACGAAATTTCCTTGTTCTCAAAGCGGATATGTAACTATTGGTGCAATTGGTATAATCGATTTACAATCGTGTCACGCACAATGGCTTTTAGAATAAACACGCATGTCGGCGCTGGAAGTACGGAACGAAGTGATGGAGGAAAAACCTCGTTTTTTTCTATACTAGCTTCAATTTGGAGTGAAAATCAAATGGATAGCAATTGGCAGAATGTTGAGAAATAATGTAGGTATTCAGATGTCTAAATTAACGCCCCGTTATCAAGATATCGATAATTTCACAAAACAGTTTTTTCTCAGACAAGATTCTCGAAAATGTTCCCCAAAAACGGGCTTTTCTTTAAATTTAATCGGTACTGTATTTGGTTCTTCCCCATAAGCAACATTATTTCTTTAATCGATTTGTAGTACAATACAAAAAAGGAGAAAACAATCACTCGGCGTGGTTTTATACGGAGCGAACATTTGAAAAAAACTGCATGGAACGTGTTTTTGATCTTACGTAGACGTATGGTGCGTAAAAATGATTTTAAACGAAGGATTTTCAAACGGATTCTAAATTTTTTATAAACACACAAAATAATGTAAAGATACATCCATGCACCAACATTTGACTCCTGCGATATTTGATTGCTGAGAAAACGCGGTTTAGAGAACAACTTTATACGTCTTTTTATACGTTTTTTTATACGTTTCTTTTCTTAAGTGTCGACCCAATTAAGTTTATCA
This sequence comes from Amphiura filiformis, assembly GCF_039555335.1. Taxonomy (NCBI): domain Eukaryota; kingdom Metazoa; phylum Echinodermata; class Ophiuroidea; order Amphilepidida; family Amphiuridae; genus Amphiura; species Amphiura filiformis. Next base: position 6,089,493 of record NC_092629.1, read on the forward strand.
CCAAAGCTAGACTCCGCTCAACAGATCAAATCTTTTGCTCCATGTAACATGTTTCCTCAGGTCAGCAAGTCGTGCCCTCTTTGCAGAAATCCATATGATCCCCAATTTCACATGTAACCAAACGGTTGCATGCAATTTCGTTACAATTACATTTTCAAGACACAAGCGGATCATCAATATCATTGAAAAGGAAATTAACAAATACAACAGGTGTGATATCTACCGTGAAAGATCATATCAGGTGCCCTGATCACGAATGACGATGATGAAATTGAATTCGCAAACATCTTTCAGGACATTCAAGCAAGAAAACCAGATGTATTTCTCATTGATCACGAAAACATGAAGTGTTCATTTTTGGAAGTAACTTGTCCTTTCGATGCTTTCATTGAGGAAAGTTACAACACAAAGTTCAAAAGTATACTCCTCTTTGTGACTTACTCACACTGTGCGGATTGATTGTAAAATCCTTGTCTTCGTGATTGGGTCACTCGGCCATGTCCATCACCGATTCCGAAGTGGGTTGAAGAAACTTGGCTTCCCCAAACGTGTTGCTAAGGCTGTTGCCAAGTATGCCTCTGTCAGTTCCATGATTGGAACCAACATCATCTGGAGACTGCGAAATAGGCTCACCAAAAGTCAATTAATTCTTCTTGTTCATTTTCATGTTGTTTGTAATTTATTCATGTAATGATTTATAATGCCGCTTTGGTGGCCCAAATGTATACTTTGTTCATTATTGAATAAAAATTCGTAATATGTCAATTGAAAGTCTCTGTCAGTTTGGACCCAAATCTCGCAAAGTTAACACGGAAGAACGAGAAGTGCAATAAATTGATACTAATATGGAAAGAAGAACTAAAGGGAGAATTACAAAAAGGACACGTCATAGACAGACCTTCATTTTGCATTATAATTTTAAAAAATATATGCGACATTTAACCCATTATGATAATTAACTGTTGCGTGTTTATTTTTGATATCCTTCTTGATCTTAACTCACTTCTATCTTGCTGTGTGTGTGGGGGGGGGGGGAGGGGTGTGTGGGGTGTGTGTAGAGGGTGAGCATGTGTGATAAGGGTGTGTGCTTTGGATGTATGAGTGTGTGGATGTGAAATGAACAGAAAATCTTCATAGATAATCCGAGGATCTGGTAAGGCACGCTATCACCAAATCCGTTGTATATGTATACTTGACTATTAGTCCAGGCCCTGTCCTACAGACCCGTATACATTTTCAAAGAGGAAAGTTTGAAAGTTGATTCAGTAGGGTATGCATAGGTCTTCCAAATTCTACTAGGTGGAAAATTCCAAACCCGGGCAAACTCTGTATATGGCCATTTTTCAAAATGGCCGCCAAAATGTATTTATGAACCAGGTAAAATGACAATAACTCTGAAACTACTTGACCTAGAGGGGTGATTGAGGTGTCTACCCCCACTAAATCAAGGCTGTCTGATTGAATAAAGGGGCTTTCATGGATGTCTGAGGTCCAGGACACCTGGAATCCAAGATGGCTGCCCGTAGCAAACATAATCATCATATTAGCCAGATGATATGACAATAATTCGTAATCTGCTTGACCTACAAGGGTCATTGAGGTGTCTATCCCCACTAAATCAAGACTGGCTGAGTGAATGAAGGAGGTTTCATGGATGTCCGAGGTCCAGGACACCTGAAATCCAAGATGGCCGCCCATAGCAACCATAAATCATCATATCAGCCAGGTAAAATGACAATAATTCAGAATCTGCTTGGCCTACAAGGGTCATTGAGTGTCTATCCCCACTAAATCAAGGCTGACTGAGTGAATGAAGGGGTTTTCATGGATATCTGAGGTCGAGAGGTGACGAGAGGTAGCTGAACTCAAAGATGATGTTCTGACAAACATTTTTCTCGCACCCTTGTTTCTTTTATTCGTGCCCTATCAGAGCAACATATTGCACAGTTAATGAAAATATGCTTGGTTTGGCTGCTAGGCCCTAGACGGAGAACGACGCACACCGACATCGCCTGGCTAATAATTATTTGGTGCAGCAGAGACATTAAAATGAATACACGGGATCGATACACATGAATTGCTATGCACGATTTTGATATCAGACGAAAATCTTCGGATACTGGGTTAGAAAATGATGAATATCTCCGTAAATGAATTTTCTCAAGAAACCAGATGTGGTCTCATACGCGAAAATACGTGTTGAACAGATATGATAGTCGTTAGCGTGCGCTTTGAAAATTGGCCGTGCGCTTTGAACTCAATTTGACCAAATCTCTTATTTTTATATTGCGTTGGTCATGTATGGACTACAGCGCGCAGCAGGCTATAGCGGCACTCACTCAAGTGGAGACCATAACCATTGACCGCAATGTCGTATACTAAGCTTGCTCACACAGCGAGAAATCAATTACCCCGTCTATTGTCAGTAGCCTTAGTCAGGTCACTTCGCTAATTATGTATCTCATAAGGTCCGAATAAAATGGGCATGGGTGGCTGTGGATTCAACCTACCATGGCGATTTCTACCATGAAGATATATCGACGGGCGACCCTCATCTACCTGGAGGTTCCTCTGGTGGTATGTGGACGTATTTCGTGTATTTGTATATACTTTTATAACATGCAATCATGTTATGGTACTTGAATGTATAATCAGGTCAAAGAACCTTTAAAAGCTTTTGTGAACATCATCATCTTTGAGTTCAGCTACCTCTCGTCACTGCTCGTACACGTTTCCTACCAGTTTCACCACTCTGAAGTGACTGTGATTTCTTGCTCTTCTTTTCACAAATGATATATTTTTTTGGTTTTTGTGTAGCATGAGCAGGCTTGGGAATAAGGAGATTAAGTCCATCAATCTCAGATGTACTTTCTTCCTTTTCACTCTTGTCATGTCTGTCAATCTCTACTCACCAGTAACATTAACAAACAAAATTAACAATCAATAACGTAACATTGGTTAAGTGGGCAACATTTCATGTACCTATACCCCGAGTCAAATCATTTGCAAGAGTTATAACTGTGGAAATATGCATGTGGTTGCTATGGGTAGCCATCTTGTATTTTAGGTGTCCAAGACCTCAGATAACCATGGAAACTAGCCTTGATTTTCTTAGGTACATAGGTTCTAATTGATGACATTTCATTTGGTTTATAGTGGTTGCTATTACTGCCATCTGGATTTGGTGTGACTTGATTTAGGAAGTTACACACCTTAATTGCTCTTCTAGATTAAATAGTTACCGAGATATTGTCATTTCACCTGGTTAATATGAATATTATATGGTTACTATGGGTGGCCATTAGATTGTGGGTGTCCTAGACATCAGACAACCACGACACCCTCTTCATTCAATTAGACTGTCTTGATTTAGTAGGGATAGAGACCTCAATGACCCTTATGAGGTCAAGCAGATTCAATTATTGTCATTTCATCTGGCTAATATGATGATTGTGGTTTGCTACGGGCGGCCATCTTAAATTTCAGGTGTCCTAGACCTCAGACATTCATGAAACCCCTTCATTCACTCAGTCAGCCTTTATTTAGTGGGGATGTACCTCTCAATGACCCTTGTAAGGTCAGGCAGATTCCGAATTATTGTCATTTCACCTGGCTAATTTGATGATTTATGGTTGCTATGGGCGGCCATCTTGGATTTCAGGTGTCCTGGACCTCAGATATCCATGAAACCCCCTTCATTCACTCAGTCAGCCTTGATTTAGTGGGGATAGACACCTCAATGACCCTTGTAGGTCAAGCAGATTCTGAATTATTGTCATTTTACCTGGCTGATATGATGATTTATGGTTGCTATGGGCGACCATCTTGGATTTCAGGTGTCCTGGACCTCAGGTATCCATGAAACCCCTTCATTCCTCCAGGGGCTATTTTAGGAGGAAAAAAGTCACTGCACGTTGGCGAATGTAAAGTCTCGATGATCAACCAGCTGTGACGAGCTGGCGGGGAGGGGTGGAGGGCGGGTCCCCCTCCAGTTTTGGAATTTTTTTAAAATCATCAAGTTTAGTACAGTGACCCATGTTTTACTTAAGTTACCTGATTGGACACTTGACACTCTTGAATTATATAGCAATACTTAATCTGCAAACAAACGTACAAAATAAGTCTGAATAAATTTTAAATAAAAAAAAGCAATTTGGCCCACAGGGGTTGATGTACATGACCGCTCGATCACTTGTTCAAAAAGTTTGAGATAGCTAAGTTGGCCAACCAATTTGTATGTACTATATGAAAGATAATTGTACAAGGATTTTGACAAAATGAAGGGGCTTAAAATCCGGGGTTGAAAATAATTCAGCTCAAAATCAAGATGGCGGCCGAAGTATTGTCAGAAGAAGAAAAACTAAATCGAAGCCAAGCCATTAACACATGTCTCACATGGTAGGTAATTACATACAGATTAATTGGGGACTTTAAAAATGAAGAAAAAATTGGCCCGGAAAATTGGTCTTTGGTTTCAAAATGCACAAAAAGGCAAAAAATCAAAATGGCGGATATGTGAACAAATGATCAGGCCAACACCACATACGCGTTGATTTGAAGCAGTGGAGTAAATTTCTTTTTGACATGGGGGATGGGGTTGGAAATAATTTCTTGAAGTATTGTGAATGCGGACAAACATATGGACATTTGGGGCTTAAATGGCCAAATATGAGATTAATTTGATCAGAAACCCACATACAAGCGTCGGGGGGGGGGGGGGGATTGTATGGACCACCCCCAGGCAAAATATTGAGGATTTATCCCCCATCCCCGGATCTACGCCTATGTTTTAGATGGGAAACTACTTCAGTCAAACGATTTTCTCACTTGTAGGGATTATGACTATTTTTACTAGTAAGTTACAGTATCAAGGTTGTGAGCTCAAACGGGTGAGATCCGCCTTAGATCCCCTGGTGGAGTCCAGCGTCAAAGCCCCTTGCTGGGGCAGGGAGTAGAGTCTCAAGCTCATGAATTTTTAAAGGCCTTTTCAAAGCATTATTAAGTTTTCATGATAAAACTTGGAAAGAGTTTTCTTGAAGTCGTTTGATATAAACGTCTTTGAGATTTCCACGTTGATCATATTAAACGAAATTTACTTCTTTTTGGCAAGTTTAGCCAATTGCTTTTCATCATAATTTGGTTTAATCACAGAAAAAGTCGAAGGAGATCACTATCAATGGTTTAATCCATTGTGTTAAAAACAATTTTATTTTATGACCACTCAAACAGTAAGAACTTTCTTCTGTAGAGGGGTTTATTACTGACAACATAATCACAACCATTGTGAGGGGTTTATTACTGACAACATAATCACAACCATTGTGCTTCCAAACCACGCATAGTCACATCGGGGAAGAATACATGGATTTGTGCACAAAAGATCTTGATCCTGAAAAAAAAGAAGGTAACCTACTTTTAGCCTTGGTTCAAGGCGTTAGGCTGTTTTCTCTCTCACACACACACACACACACACACACACTATTTTCACTGAAAATGGCTCTACTGCTTATGTATTGTTAAACCATGACAAACCATATAGTTTTTGCTTTTTTAACATAAATTTTTTAACATATAGGCCCTATATGTCTTTTGGGTTATTTTTGGTCATTTTGTGGGCCCCCAAAAGAAATGTGAATGTCATTTATCGACTGGTATCTACAAAGAGTAAATTTATGACACCAAAACGAGAAAAATATGGAAGGCAATATGATTGTATTATCATTTTCCCACTTTTAAGTCAATTTGAGTAGTTTTGGTAATATGTGATATTTTTCAATGATGACAAAGTAGCCAAAGCTCACAACTTCATCAGGCTACGCCAGTGAGTCAGAAACAGTACCAAATTGCTACTAAACTAGTAAGAAGCTATCAGTACACATTGTGGGTACTTTTTACCAAATTTTAGGTCTAAAATGAGTTTCCTAAGCATTCTAATGCTATTTGATGTTTGATATCTACTTGGAGTACATGTGGTACTAAAACTCTGAAAAAATAATGCATTTAATAGAAACCAATTACCATTACATTACATTACATTACATTACATTACATTACATTACATTACATTACATTACATTACATTACATTACATTATATACAAGGCATTTATAGGGCGCCCTTTCATAAAGACCACGGCGCCAAGATGGAACACTAAAATATTTGAAAGGCAAAATAAAACAGCAAACTGAAACAAAGCCACCAGATTATTATGGGAACAGGAAGGTTTGAGACCTTTCTTGAGAAAAACAAAGTTCAGATGGAAGTGAGTTCAGAGTTGCGGTGAGAGAAAAACTCTTGTCGAAAGCTGATTGCAGGCCTTTAGGGTTGAATTTTGGTACAGAGAGACGTGTAGTGTCTGTTGCAGAACGCAAGCCGAGACGAGTTTGGTTGTACAATGAAATTGATTCAATGAGATAATTTGGTCCACATCCATGCAGACATTTGAACACATAGAGCATGATCTTATATAAAATTCTCTGCTTCACAGGGAACCAATGAAGTTCTTGCAAATACTGGCTGGCATGGTCATACTTAGAAGCAGAGAAAATTTTGCACTCCAGTTCTGCAAGCGTTGTAATTTCATGATGTAAGTTGCATTAGTTCCTGCTAATAGTAAATTCCCATAGTCTAGACGTGTCAGCACAAGAGATCGAACAACATGGGTGCATGTTTCATTATCAAGAAAACGACGGATCCGAGTAATATTGCGTAAGTGATATGTGATGTTCATTGACAGTGAAGTTATCTGCGGCAACATACTCATAACATCATCAAAGATAACGCCCAGGTTCCTGACACTAGTGGAGGGTGGACGATGTCATCTCAATGTGAAGGCATATATCAGGCATCTCGCGTTTGAAGTGAGGTGATGATATAACCAAGAATTCCGTTTTGTCGTTGTTTAATTTCAAGAAATTAAATGTCATCAATGTTCTGATTTCTTTGATACAAGATGTTATTGATGACAAAGCGGTTTCAATTGATGATGGGTTAGATGGCTCAAAACTTCAGAAAATCTGTATATCGTCCGCGTACATGTGGTATGAAAGCGAGTGGTTTTGATGATCCTGCCTATTGGAATTGTATACACTGTGAAACCTCGGGGCCCAAAATTGAGCCCTGAGGTAGTCCATAGTCCATGGTCTTTGCCATTGCGTAGACACCATCAATCACAACAGTTGTTGTTCTACCAGTAAAATAGGACCTCAACCAGTCAAGAGCAATCCCAGTCACCCTGATCTCATGCGACATTCTACTCAGCAGAAGGTCGTGGTTCACCGTATCGAAAGCCGCACTGAGATCGAGTAAGACAAGGAAAACTCCTGGTACACATGTCCCATAATCTCATCCTTCACTTTCAACAGTGCTGTTTCGGTGCTATGGCCACGCATATAGGCAGATTGCAGTTCTTCACCAAGATGATGTTTCAACATGTGGTTGTTGATGTTATTGACAACATGTTTCTCTATCAACTTTGAGAGGAAAGGTATGTTTGCAACCGGTCGGTAGCTTTTCAGTTCACTCTAGTTCAAAGACTGCTTTTTGATAAGGGGTTTATGACGGCATGATTTTAGTGAGCTGGGAAATACACCTGAGGAAATGGATGATATTTAGTCATATTTTAAATAGCTCCGTGATGACAAAGTGGCATCAGTCGGATTTTATGTCAGGACATGTCACGTCAGAGAATCAGAAACAGCAAAAATTGTAACTATTCCACGTTCTCCTCAAATATATATGGGGTTGGAAGTATGTCTTAAAGTACAGTGAATCCCGCACCTTTTGACGACATAAAATCACATAATAAGTTTATTGTACAAATGCACAGAAAGCGCGCGAACATTTTGCTATATATATTAAAGCTAAAATGGTAAAATATGGTGCAAATGTGGAATATTTCGCATTAAGAGTGCAAAATGGGCACTACAAATGGCCAAATGAGGTTAATTCGGACAGAAACCCACATAGAGGTGTTACGTCGACATGCGGATCCCAGCAAACACAAAACGTTTTCGACATCATTCGCAAAAGGTTATAAAAGGTTGTCAGAAAACGGTTAAATGTATAAAACGTTTTCATAACCTTAAAAAACATTTGTTGATAATCTACTGCTCAGCAAACAAAAATGTTTTACAGAAAACGTTTAAATGTCGGGTTATATAAAGAGTATAAAAACGTTTTAATAACATTCCAAAAACATTCTTGAAAACTTGATACAAAACATTCTAAACAGAATGTTATTTTGGGGTTGAAAAAATATTTTGCGAAAAATGTTTGCCCAAAATATTTTCAATAACGTTTTAAAAACGTTTTCATGACCTTTATATAACCCGACATTTAAATGTTATTAAAAGGTTTTGAAAAAAACATTTTGAGAACATTTCTGTGTTTGCTGGGTTCAAATATTTTAACATAATGTTATTTAAGTATTGACACAATATTTGGCCAAAATGTTTGCAAATATAGTTTACAATAACATTTTTGAAAACATTTTAAAAATATTTTTGTAGTGTGTTTTCATACAAAACGTTTTAAAACATTTCCATGATCTTTATATAACCCGACATTTTAATGTTATTAAAACGTTTTTACCTAAACCAAAAGCCAAAATATTACTTATTTAAAACGTTTTAAAAACGTTTTTGTGTTTGCTGGATATGATTGTATGTACCTCCCCCTTACCATTTTTTTGGTAGATTCTTCCCTCCTCCACAAGGAATCTTTGCCTATGCCTTTTTGTTGCGATCGCCATTTACCACGCACATTGACGAATGGAAAGTTGCCAGAACTTGTTTTGATTGTAACTATCGTGAGCAAGGCGTGAGGAGGGGGGGTGGATGATACTAGGGGTTAGCAAACTATGTCTATAATTTGCATACATTTTCTAGAAGCATGAGAAAAGGGTACTGAAGTGTTGAGCGCGGTCAGCGCAAAACTTTTGACATTTTATCTGAAAATGACCAAACGGTAGATGAAGCATCCTATTGAGTTTGTCGAATGGCATAGAAATATTCTAAGCACGGATTTTTAATTCTCACTGCACGGATTTTAATCTCACTGCACAAACGTGCCAGGGGCACGTTAAAATAGCCCCTGATTCACTCAGCCAGCCTTGATTTAGTGGGGTTAGACACCTCAAAGACCCTTGTAGGTCAGGCAGATTCCGAATTATTGTCATATCATCTGGCTAATATGGTGATTATGGTTGCTTCGGGCGGCCATCTTGGATTCAAGGTGTTATGAACCTCAGACATCCATGAAACCCCCTTCATTTAATCAGACAGCCTTGATTTAGTGGGAATAGACACCTCAATCACCCCTCTAGGTCAAGTAGTTTCAGAGTTATTGTCATTTTACATGGTTCATAAGTACATTTTGGCGGCCATTTTGAAAATGGCCATATACAAGTTTGCCCGGGTTTGGAATTTTCCACCTAGTAGAATTTGAAAGACCTATGCATACCCTACTCGAATCAACTTTCAAACTTTCCTCTTTGAAAAATGTATACGGGTCTGTAGGACAGGGCCAGGACTATATGAAATGAAATCAAATGTTGAAGATGAATGTTGATTTAGATTTTCTGTATGTGTGGGTGTGTGGGGAGTGTGGGTGTAGAGGTGGGGGGGTGGAGGGGGGGGGGGGTGAGGGAAACGATAACGTAGCAATTCGGTATGGTATCAATCGCCATAGTTTTAAGTCACATGTTCAGTGATTCGCGCTAGAAAAAAAACCCTAAATATGGCCCTACATGATTATCTTGTCGATTGAAAAAATGTCATACATTTACGGAGAAATGTCAGTGGTCAGTTTTCGAGATGTGAATTATTGTGGAATGTTCATTGGTATTTATATGATAGGCGTATACTCAGCAAAGTTTAAGTGGACTTAAAAGTCTTGTTGCTGACTTGCTCTAAATTATTTTACCGGACGATTGCGCGTTTAATTTTGGTGTTTATTAGGCCTAATGCGCCACTGAGTATTCACATGCCTTGCACATCAAAGTAATCTCTTGATTTTCGTGTTTTCTCTCACAATGGTAAGTAGGTTAACTTGGGTACCTCCCAATGGCTTTGCTCTTGACTAAAGTTGGCAGACATATTATTTATAATTATATAGAAATTCAATTTCTGTCAATAATATTAAATGAGGCCTAGGTATCGAAAAGATAAATGCAAATGCCTGACATTCCAAAACGTAGCAACAAACAATACATTCACGCACTGGGTATTTTACAATCAATCATATTGGAACAATTGTTATGATTTTGAATAGTTTATAGTATGTCTACGTGATCTGAAGAAAGCGTAAAGACAACGTGGAAGCTAAAACTCGCAGAAATATACATCTTAAAGTATACTGACTCTTGCGCTTTGGAGCCTCGATTTGCGAAGAGTTACACATAATACTCCACGATATACATAAATGGGATGCGAATTTTAATCATTTAATTAAGTGGGTAACATTTACAGCGTATAGCAAAAACTACGGGTAGATAATCAAATTTGCTAGAAAGTAAACAAAGTCACGAGATAAAACAAAAGGAAATAAACGTTTTTATTAATATCTTTATAATTTATCAGTTTTTTTGTATGTTTTCCTCGACTTTTTTCTTTTGAAAGCTCAAACAATAAAAACAAAATATAGAACCTTACAAAAAAGCAAAACAATACACACTGACATTGAAAAAAGACCAGTAAACAAACATGTCATTACAATGGTGCATGAGGTATTGTTTAAATATTATAAATAAATCAAAGAATAAATTCATTAATTATGGATATTGGTGAATATATGAACCATACGAACTGTCAAGAGATATTCCAGATCAATATTCCAATTTTAACCATGAAAATGTTTATTTTATCCCTTTCTTTCAGCAATATTTACGTTTTTGTGAATTTATACGAAGCACCTATATGAAAACTAGCACTCATTAAACCATGAAAAGTTAATATTTTACGTGTCCATTTCATGCTCCTGTAATCTTAAAAGAAATCTTGAATTCTATCAGGGTGTCTCATCAAAATAACAAATTCAGGAAAAACAGGTGCGCGTTATTAATATTTTAGGTTAAAAATAACCATGATAATTCAGTGACTGATACAGACCAATACAGAACTCAACACAGTGATTAGTCGAGAAATGTAGAAGCAGGCTAAAATAATCCAAGGTAAGAAGATGATCTACATATATGACATTAATCTTTATAAAATCCAAGAAGAGATTAATACGAAGGTGGCAGACCATCAGAGGGATACATAAATAGTTTTAACTTAAAAGTAGTACCGTAAAATGGGGGTAACTTTGGGCACTTTTCAGAGTTTTTAAACCACTGCTTCCAAACAAAACCAATTCTATTTCTAATTATCTCTTTTTTTTATGACATTAGGGTTCCCTTCTACACCTGGAAGTTGAAAAAGATTTTTTACTAATTTGGTAAGGGTGCCCTAGGGGTTAAAATTAGCCTGACCAAAGTTACCCCGCATTTAGGGCAACTTGGATCAGAGCATTACATTCCATGAAGAAAAAAAAAATAAAAAAATTGATCTTCGCTGTATATGGGCAAGTTGTTGTTTTTTGTGACATTTGACTCCTTGCAAAATTAATCAAGCACACATCCATGCTCACAAATATCGACTTTTATTTTTTTCTGAAAAAAAAATGTAAGAAAAATGCTAATTTGTGGTCAAAATCCGAGGAAATTGGACATGAGCGACTATAATTTCTTCCAAATATATTTCTTAACAAATTAACACCAAATATGACTAAAAACAACATTGCTGTACGAAAATATGACCATTTAAAAAAATATATTTGACCGACCAAAGTTACCCCGCTGACCGAAGTTACCCCATTTTACGGTAATTGCATTGATGGAACGTGCTGACAACCTCAATGGACCTAGGCGCGATTACTGGACGCGTGACTCTGTGTAGGGTATCATTAATTGATCATTTCATTAACACTTTTAGAACTAAATAAACATTTGATTTTCCATTTTTTGAATGAAAATTAATAGACACGAAATATGATCAAATGAAAATATGATTGTTAATCGCTTTGTTGTGCAGATAGACAAAATATATTTACATAAAATATTTTTTATCCCTTCTTTAAATTAATTTCATATATATGATGTAGAAAATAAATGATATAAACAAGCCGACAATACTTCAAAAGCAACAAAATATAAATTTTTTGGTATTTTGTGAACCTGGTCCATATTCACAAAGTCATATTATTCCCAGATATCAATCCGTGAAAATTAAAGTACCTTGCCTCCACATTAAAATTCATTCCTCATGTAACTTGAAAACGTGTACAACAAGAGGCGCATGCCTTGCTCTAGATAGTAGCTTGTTTTGCTTGAGTTCATTCCCTGCTAAATTAGGTACCTGTCTGGATATATACTTGTAGCATCGTTCAATTATGACATTCCCTGCTAAATATATTATATATATTCCCGAGGTTAACTCCTGTAAACAACTCTTATTGATGTCAAAACAAAGATTTCAATGTCTTCCTTGCTTTTGTAAGACTTTCGGGTTTGCCAGATGTATAAGGCTGTGTTACTTTTACTGAAACGGATATTTCCGTGGAGAGATATTATCTAACTACTACATCAAACGGTCATGAAATAATTAAAAGCCCATTCAGTGATCCCAGGGCAAGTGTAACAACATTTTAAAAAGTCTTAAATTGCTTACAAGTGGAGGATAATTGACTCAAATTGTCATTTGGTAATTTTTGAAATGAAAAATAATTTGGCAAAAAAACAAACAAAGTTGAAGCCTTATTCAAATACATGTAGCTAATTTTATATACTGTCAGAATATAAATTAGATTCATATAAGTGCCTTATTTTGTCTTAAAAACGCCCTTTGGGCTGAACCACTAGCAGGCTATGTTAGCACACCTAATATATTATTACAAAGGTACCAAAATCTGAATTTTGAAGATTGTTATGATCGTCCGGATGAGCAAATCCCTGAATGGGCCCTTAACTTTAAGTCATTTAGATCAAAATTACGGGAGCGTCTAAGTGCCACCATCTTGCCACTATTTTCAACATGACGATATGTCAACATGACGATCTTGCCACTATTTTCAACATGACGTTATGTCAACATGACGATATAAATTATCTCGACAAGACAACTTACCAAAACATGTAAGTCAACACGGCAGGATAAACTATCATACCAAGTCGACATACCAAAAAGGATATCGTCTTGGCGAAATAAATTTTCATGCCAAGTCGACTTACCAGAAATGGATGTAGGCAAATTTGGAAAATTCTGACTATGTACAAAGTATAGACCCCGGGTATAGACAAAAATGATTTTTAGCAAAGAAGTTTACGAAAATGCGATTTTCACCAAATTTTCCCCTAAATATAAAAGAAATTATCCTATCCCCGGTCCTATCCCCTGGTAAGGTGCTGGGGGTAAAAATGTTATCACTAAAATGAGCGCAAAGGGTGTATCTACGATTACATCTGGGCGTATTAAAATGGCAAACGCGCGCGTTTTTTTATGACGGATAAAAAATCTTGGGGGTTGGTACAACCCCCCCCGCCCTTCGTAGTTCTAGGGTTAAAACAACTTAATGAGAGTGATATAAACCATAGACTATTCAAATGTCTATACATACTTGTCAGATAATATGTGACCGTCCACGGCGAATGAGCCGTAAATTCCTCCCCCGGTCAATTTGGTTTTATTTCGTGTTTAAAAATAAACATCATAAACTTAAAAATGGTATATCATTTGACTTCAAACGATATCCAGAAGCGGAGTTATGGTTAGTTAAACTTTGCTCCTTCAACAAAATTATAGCTTTTTTGGTTTCTATGTGTGTCTCTTTTTCCACATTGCTGGCAATAAATATCAAACAGTCATAATTGGCGGTCATTTCAAATCATCCCCAAGTCAACGAGGTTTAAGAAGGTTCTCTCATTGTTAATTGTAAGATACGCATACCTATAAAAATAACCCACCACTTGAAAAGTTTAGCAAAAGCAAACAAAGACCAGAGCTATTAAAAGTTCTATAGCCATCTAAGGTAGAAGCTTATTATCCACTTCAATAATAGGATTATTGATTGGTGTTGTGACTATCCAAATAAGACAGATGTCGCGCCAGCTTAAGTGACCGATGAATACGACCTTCGTACACATTTTACACCATAACTCAGAATACAATTTAGGGAATTTACGGCCCGTTTGTGCTGCCGGGTCACATATGAGTACGTGTAATATACTATTTGTATAGACTTGATATTAAGTATGAAATTTTCTTCACGGAATGCCAAGACTAGTCTGGAGGGATCTGCATAGACCACACGGGTTAAATATTAGATGGGGTGCGTCAGGAGATGGTGTAAAATAATTGTTTGATAGAAAAAGTGCTTTCCATGAGTTTAGATTATAGTCATAATGCAGTGCATTTGTCTAAAATGGCGGGTAGAAGGAGACTGAATTTGAGCTGGGGGGGGGGGCAAAATTGTTGACTTTAAGCAACATTGTTCTGTTATTATCAAAATTATTGAGGTTTGAGGTGATATTTCCTAAACTTCGCCAGCAGTTGACATTCGTCAGAGCTGAAATGCACTTGCAATGTACCAATTTTTGGAACACGGGAAGAGCTTAAAGTGGTACGTACTCAAAAAGTTTGAATGTCACCAATTGGGGTCAAAAACAACTGCGCAAATTCCTGGTTGTCCAATGAACGCGGGCTGTTTATTTGTGTACAGTAAACTTATAACACTTGACCTCCATTCAAACTTTCCGAGTACGCTTTTAAGAATCATTTTTCAAAAGCTTCTCCAAAATTCAAAATTGGTATATTACAAGTGCATTTCAGTTCCGATCAAACATTATTGGTATTTCGGTTCAGCACATATCACCTCAAACTTTGAAAATATCAGAACAATGTTCAGAAATTCAGACAATCTTGTCTATGTTTGTTTGATGACTTGCTTCTTCTCAATGTGGTTTCGGGCGTCTTCTTCTTAACCTGAAAAGTTGGCAACGAATCATCAGACAGATTCTTAGCATCCCTGCTGATCTGTTTTTGAGTAGCAACCTGGACATTGGGCCTTTTCAAGGCAAGGGTTTAACTTGCATCATGGTTGCTATCGCAGAGGTGTTGCTTACATAATGGACACTCGGTGTGTGATTCCCCACTCGAGTGAGATCATAAGATGATAAACATTGAGGTGGGTCACAAGTCGCTTCTTCAAATTAGTCTGTTCCAACCCAATTGTAGTAGAATACGCAAGGTTTGGTGTTTGAAGATGGAATTATCAAAAAGACTTATAATTGTTAAAGGGGAAGCCCCGCCAATGCAGTTCTTCTGGGGTGAACCAAACCTTCAGGGATGTGAAATATCCTTGATCTTGTTAGGAAAATGTTGCCAAACAAATGACCCTGGCATGGTATAAATATATGCCATTAGATAAGTTACTTGTCAATTGTCACTGATAAATTTGATAACCAGGCAGGATTGGTTTACCCCAGAATAACTGCTCTGGCGGGCTTCCTCTTTAAGTAATAATTAGGTTTCAAGAACGTTTGCAATAGGGTTAAAAAGCGGAAAAGTATTGAAAAATTCAGAGCCAAAAAAAAAAAAAAAATCAAGATTTGATAATACATATACACGTTGGGGCGGGGGGGGGCTCAAGTTTGGTTTGGGTAGGGTCTGCCGCTGAGAATTTGAAAGTTAAAATTTTCGGCCAAATTTAACACAAATTGTTATTATTTTTACAAATTACAAATTTGGGGCAATTTCACAAAACAAATTCTATATTAAGGTTATTTTCTTGGGCTATTTTCCGGAAAAAATGAGAAGGACCCATCCATTATCCATATAGGCCTACCAAAATTTACCTAGAAAAACTGATATACCAAAAGGCCGAAAATGCTTCCCATGTTTGCCACACGTCCCTTATGGTCATCTGCACTGAGTACAACCCCGGCATATACAGCGTCTATATACTGTATGTACTAGCAGTGTTGTGCATAGAATCTGTGCGTGAGGGTGTTCATGTAATATCACAGTATGTATAATTTGGCGGGCGATATTCCTTACTCTATATATAATAAAAGACCCTATTGTCTCATTAACACGTTGAAATTAAGAATTCCAAATCGGTGTAGTCTCAAACGTGGTATGCCATATTCAAGACTAATTCCCCCAGTTTATTTGATAATTTCTTCGATTTGGAACGCCTAATGTCAATATGTTAATAAGCGTTGTTTAGTGTTGTGTAGTATAGAGTGAGTAGGCAAGATTTGTCCCGTACGTTGAACATGCTGGCATGCATTTTTAGTGAATTTGGGTCGCGGAAATGTATAGTTAAAATAATTTAAAATATCTTGTTGGATTCAATTCCGTTTTATATCAGTATCAGATTCAGTTTATTACCAGGTAAGACATAAGAATATACTAAGTTAAGTTTTGAATGTAGGGCTATGTTATTAAAAAGTTTAAGATCGTGGTGAAAGATAGGCGAGGAATTAATAGGGTGTTTTTTTTAAATATAAAACGAACCTTTGATAAAAAGAGATATTGATAGTTTATGTGATATAATTCATTTATTTATTGATGTGTTAAATAAGTGGTGACGGTATGTAGTAACGTGTATAATCATAATAATGTAAATATGTTATGTATGTGTTTCTTCAGAGAGGGTTAAGAGATTTTAGCGTTCAATTGCATCTTCTATATTGTTAGAGTTTCTAATAAAAGTTAAAGTTTTCTGTGTAAATTTCACAGTCTTGTGTATAATTCACCACCTTGGGGATACACATTGTACAACGCATTTATTCAGATGCTTGTTTTAACAGTAACAGAAAAGAAAAGGCAGCATAAATAATAAATAATAAATAAATGTTGACATTTATATAGCGCCTTTCACATGTATCAAAGCGCTTTTTACATTTATTCCGCTGTCATTAGAATATGTCAGCTGCCATACAATGCCCAAGGCATGCTTATACCGTTGGGCGGCGCTCAATGGACATTAGTCCTAACAGCTTCCCATTTTGCCCCTGGGTAGAGAGAGGCAAGTGAGGTAAAGCGCCTTGCCTAAGTGCACAACACGATGGCACCGCCGGGACTCGAACTCGCAAACCTCCGTTTGCGAGGTAGAGCCTGTACCGCTGTGCCACCGTGCCCCCACTCTAAATAGACAAGCAGCAGTAATGCTGCAGCCAGACTCTTCTTTTACGAAAGGGCATCTACATCATCCAACCCACACACAAACCCCAACATGCACTCCACCCACACAGTCAAACTGACACTTTAAAGACTCAACAAACAACCACACTACGAACACTCGACAAAACAACATTGAAAATAACTTGACACAGCCGCCCAAAAACAATAAAAACTAGTGGCAAATGGTGGTCATAGACCACAAACCTAGCTGGGGCATGTTGGTGTTGTGGAGGTATCTGACCCCTGCAAAATGTTCCAAAAATGAGTTTGAGTCCCGTACTCCTTACAGATGTCCCGAAAATGCAATTATAAGATTTGACCCCGGATGACCTTTGACCTGACTCCTGCAAAATGTTCCAAAAATGTTGTTCATCAAGTTTGTTGTCAAGCAATTCTAAGACTTGACCCCAGATGACCTTTGACCTGACCCCTTCAAAATGTTTCTAAATTGTTCCCCTTGTCACGAGGTTTGTTGTCACCGAGTTTGAGCCTTGTACCCCTTACAGATGTCCAGATAATTACATTTTAAGATTTGACCCTAAGATGACCATTGACCTGACCTCTGCAAATGTTTCAAAATTGTCCCCAGGTCATGAAGTTTGTTGTTTCTAAGATTTGACCTCTGCGTGACCTTGGACCTTACCCCTGCAAAATGTTCCCCCTGGTCATGAGATTTGTTATCCCCTGCAAAGTGTTCCAAAATGTTCTTTTGATCATTGAGTTTGTTGTCACTAAGTTTGAGCCCCGTACACCTTACAGATGTCCAGGAAATGCATTCTAAAGTTTGACCTCTGTATGACATTTGACCTGACCCCTGCAAAATGTTCCCCTGGTCATGAGATTTGTTTTGTTTTGTCTTTGAGGTGTAACTAGAAAAGTAATACCCCTCAAATGATTTTATCTTAGGGTAGAGGCAAACTTGTACCTGAGTCCAGCTCGTCCGAGTCCGAGCCGAGCCGAGCCGAGCCGAGTCCATTTGTATCCGAGTCCGAGCCAAGTCCGAGTCCAACAAAAATAAGACCCGATTACGGACTTGAGTCTGGCTCGAGGTCGGTCACAGTTAGAGTCCATGCCTGGGGTCATTCAACTTTAATGTGACAGGTATCTGCTTACAGGCATTGCTTAGTAGGGACCTATTTGTATAAAATGATGCTTTAAAAAGGGGGTAATTGGGTACATAACAAAACAAAAAAAGGGTAACTGGGTATACAATTTTGAAAGCAGTGGTCATTTGGTATAACATTTTGAAAAAATGGTTCAACATTCTAAAAATGAGCAAAATCCTATATTTTGGTTTCTAATTCGCCAAGTGCACAATACAAATTTGCTGAGTTTCCATATTATTTTATTTTGATGATAAAATTATAGAAAAAAAGGTCATTGGATAGCCGAACCTCAAATGAAAGGGGTCATTGGGTACAACGTTGAAAAAAGGAGTTCATTGGGTGATTTTATCTTAGAGTCTTAATTTTATACTTAGACCCCCTTGACCTATAAAATGAAAACCCAATTTGGAAAGCCATTGAAAAAATATTGGGGTTATTTTAGAAACGTCAACGTATTGGTTTTTTGATAAGACCACCTATACTATAAAACTAAGACAATAAATCAAAATCCTTTTAAAGGTGAACCTCATTGAAAATAAAGTTATATATCAATGGAAAGCTTATGATATCAGGATATTAAAAATAATTTTTCCGATTTTTTGATGGCCAATAAAGCTGAAAAATTAAAAAAATGAATGAATTTTTGGTCTTTTTAAGGCGCCCAAAAAGCACCCAAATCAATCGTCTTTGACCTTGAGAATGCTCGTGACGTAAGCTCAGGGTTCGCAGTCACGTGATCCTACTCGGAAACATGTAAACAAGACTTGCTTCCTGTACTTTTCAAGCTGCCCGGCAAGTCTGATTTTCACAATAAAGCTTGAAATGAGAAGAATCTTCAAGTTGCTGATTCCTTCTATATATATTAGAAATAATAGAATTATTGTCAACACGAAAATGTTCCGTAAATTTTGACAAAATCAGTTATAACTGGCTGGGTATAACTGGGTAATTGAGTTTGAATTTCGCGCTGGGATCAATTCCATGCGCAAATGATTGCTGCTACCGTATACCGTTCATGTCATGGACTGAATAAACATGATCGAATAACAAATTAAATAACTTGTTTGTGACATTCCCTATTCTTGATTCATTTAAAATATCTGATTTTTAAAATATCGTCTTGTAGTAATCAAAAATTAATTAAAAAACCGCCGATTTCATCAAATCCAGCCCATAAAGGTTTTCATATTATAGCGCATTGCGGTAATACATTCTCCGGTACATTCTTTCCACACAATCACGATTGAAAGAAACAGATACTTTATTATAAAATAAATACAATTTAGGCTTTAGACCGTTATTTGATG
Organism: Amphiura filiformis; assembly: GCF_039555335.1. NCBI lineage: Eukaryota > Metazoa > Echinodermata > Ophiuroidea > Amphilepidida > Amphiuridae > Amphiura > Amphiura filiformis. The sequence continues at coordinate 6,109,128 of NC_092629.1, forward strand.
GAATTCTGAAATCTGAATAAAATTAAAATATTGTCACTTGTGTCGCGATTCTTTTAATGATACTACCATCAGTGTACTGAAAAACTGAAACATTCATGTTTTATGGATTACCGAACACGATGCGTAAATTGCTGCTTTTATGCTGAAGAAATTACAGGCAGCCGCGCCGATCAAGGTGGGCAAACACAGCGACTCGCGTCGTCTCTCCGGTAGCACAAGTTCAAGTTGCGCCGTGTTTCAGCAGATTTGATCAATCGTTCCCTTATATTTGGAACATGTACAGGAATAAATTTTGCTGATGAAGTAGCAATAAGTTGGAAATATCAGAATGTGAATATCAAATCGGTCATTTTGTCTGCAAGTACAGTACGTACAGTCGCGGATACGGAACACTCGGCGACTGAGTGAGTTCACCCCGCCCCGTATGTATCTACGTGTTCGCCTATCATACATGACCGGTTGTAAAGTTAAGAAATTATTAAAAAATCCCGTACATGTACTTTATTCTATTCCTTCATTTTCTCATTGTGATAAGTTCATCTCAACTTGGTGGGACGATCTGAACTGGTAGCACTAGCAGTTATTTTTTGCAATCTGTTTTCATTCCAGTTCTTCGGCGAATCTTCGCTCTTCGTGCTTTACTGTAATATTCCCTGCATATCGTGGATGGCTTGGCCTATCCCAAATCACCCCGGCCAGCACTTTTCCCATTTTTAATCCACACACTTTATTCAGGAACTTCATTCTTGATTTGATCATGATGTTTCCTTCATGTTATTCTTATTTTATTGAAGATATTTTTCATGTAAAGTAAGTTGGCAATGACTGAGTTCGCGATTGGCCCGATGCATGCCACAGTAATGCATGGACATTGTGTTTACAATCAAACACGGAAGTAACTGTGTGTCCCCGTGTTGACGTCATCATCGAAAGCGCCCAATTTGAACGATTTCGTTTTGTAATTTAGGGGGGTGCCAATATCCAATCTTTGCATGGAGATTATGTCTATCCTGGTGCGTTAGGCAAATAAAAAATATTCTTTTCTGCTTCCTGGCATCATAAGCTTTCCATTGATATATAACTTTATTTTCAATGAGGTTCACCTTTAAGGTGATCTTAGTTTTATAGTTACACCTCCCGTAGTAAAGCTATTATTCTATTACCTTAGTCTAAGGTCTTAGTTTTGTATTTTAGGCCCCTGTTGAGCTGTAAAATCAAGACATTAATTTGCCAAGTCCATTGGAGGTCAAATGGGATTTGAGGTTTTAGGTATTTGACCTTAGGTGTTGGGTCTTAGATCCTAGGTCTTAGAGTTTTATATATTAGGTCTTAGTTATCTACTCACTCCAGAACAGCCCAGAACAGCAACACAGATTGACAACCTTTTTACTGGCCACAACACGACCAACCCGACCGATGGATTCTCATCACAGACATTAGTGATCAAATTCTCATCACAGACACTGGTGACCACTACCCTATTTGCCATAGTACGCACTCAACTATACACAATGCCTCATTGAACCAAAGAATTTATAGAGTTTTGATGTAAGATAAGATCACACTGTACATTAATGCACATTGTATATTTGCCAAAGTTAGAATCCAAAGAAATAAAATGGTGTGGTGCGCGCTCCCCATACCGCCTTCGTTTCTCCGCCCTTGATCCTACCTTGACATTGAATGTTAAAATTTGCCTTTCAGATATTGCTTTCACGTTTTACCACTGCTTATTTGGAAAGTTAAAGAACCTGAATATTTTGACTTATTACATTACTCTGGTTCGGTAAAGTTAACTCTAGAACTTTCTCTGACTCGATTATTAGCAACGAGAATAATGTACAAAATTGGTATTAACGAATTTCTCACCTAAATCCGAATTGCAAAGTACAATAACTAAACTAGATCATCCATGAGATGTTAATGTTGACACATTATGTGAGTATTCCTATAACATGGATCATAAGTTTGTCAGATGCCTATTATGATTATTTACACATGAAATATGAACAATATGAAATAGTCACTATCGAAACCATGCATCCTTGTCCAGTGTTGTATAGATAAGATATTGGTAACTATTATCGTCTGATAGTTTGTTTGTTTGTTTATTTCTTCTTTATACTGGGTCCATATTCAGGGGAAAATTTAAGTATTCCCCTGTTCTTCCATATAGTCAGCATTGTAAACAGCCAATATCATAAAAATGGGGACGGAGTTGACAGAAGCACATAATTTGGCATGTAGCTGCATAATATCGTAGGAATCAATGTTTAAATAGGCCCAAAAACTACCAAGTTCGTGTTACCATAGGGTCTACTAAGAGGGGTAAAATGTCACTCAGCTACACAAAAACCAAATTGTTTTAATTGTATTAAAATCACGCCAATATATTGTTCAGATCATAAGGATTCAGGAAAAGTATAGTTTGACATATCTGTGACGTACCATTTACGAGTTACACTCAGAAAGGTCCAATGTCAAATTTTGGGCTCTACAGAGGTCACATTTTGAAAAAATGCTCCGATGGTGATAAACATGGCTTCAAATTGTGCTTAATTTGCAAAAGATGCCATGGTCAATAAGCATCAATTATATTAGTTTATTGTCTTAGACTTGATTTTCTGAAGATCAACAACTGACCTTCGATACTTTTATTTATAATTCAAAACTGTTAATCATAGGTAGGTCAAGCTATGCTTTTCCTGAAAAAACACCAGTTCCTATATATTGGGGGCCTATTCTAAATAGTGACCTATTTGGCCTCCCTTTAATTTATTGCTTTTGCAATATTTGGCTGTGCCAGGCCTACGGGTCGAATGGTATAAATAAATAAATAAATAAATAAATAAATAAATAAATAAACAGTGCGTTTACATTCCTAGTCTATTTTTCATATGGTCTGAGGTATACTGTGGTGTAGAATATCACAGTCTAAGCACTTTTGAATTATTACTAATAAACTTCATTTAACTAATTAAGTTAATGTACAACCCTACCTGATTATGAGAAAATCCACTCGCAACTCCGTTGCGAAGCAACAGTCAGCTACACAGGTCGCCATTGCATCAATATCGAAATCGAAAAAGAAAACTGTCAGTTTTTGAAAAGTCTGCAAGTCACTGGATTTTAAATATATATGTAGTCGTTTTAATTTGCATCGCAGATATTATTAAGGCGGATATCCTAGCAGTGTTTGCACACAAATAAAACCGATTCCCAAGAAATACGGTATGGATTCTGCTGTAATCAAACAAGAAAGAAAAAAAAGTATTTACTAATCATTTAGTCGGGATTGTCAATCCACTGTTATGGTTAATATTCATCATATTGGTCTTTCGACCATCTCTCCTATCTTCTTTGTATTATTTTGTGGTGTGTGATTTCAATGTATTTTTTATTTTTAATATGGTAACAAAAATTATTCATTCAATTCACATCAACTTGAATTGTATAGAGGCCGTCAGCGTGACGTCATATGCCGCCATCTTGTGGGTACACGCTGCGATGGTCGTTCGATCTCCATGCGTGAACAGCAATATCATCGCGTTCATGCGTGGTAACAACTGCGTGGCAAGCTGCGACCTGCGCGTAGTATCAGACGCATGAACACGCGTATCATTTGTACCCACAAGATGGCGAAAGGCTGACGGCCTCTATTGGAGTATAGAGAAAATCTGAATTGTGTAAATTACCTGATTTTGGGAAGAAGTGTTGAAATTATTCACTTATTACTGTGTTTTTTACTTATATTTTTGTATATTTTATTTGCTTGTTAAGTGCTCTGGTTTGAGCGTTTGGACATTATTGTTTGTGGGACATGAGAGCACATCAGACATATCGAATCCTTCTGATATCAAATGATTTTGATTTATTGAAATTCGCAATATAATACAAATTGTATGACAAGTTATTGCAATTCAATATTTTTTTATTTTTTATATATAACAGTCCTCGAAGTTTATAAATCTAATGATATGTACTTAAAGTGTAAATAGCTGGGATGAAAATCCGACGATCAATTGAAAATGTTGACCTTTCATATTGAAGATTTCCTTTTCTTCCCAACAGACCTATTCTTTGGGGTTTATTTTTGAGGGGTGGGGTCCATATGTTCAATACAAAGGGTCAACATTTTTAATTGATTGTCAGCTTTTCATCCCAGATACATACACTTTAAAGTTAATATCATGAGATTTATACATTTTTCGAGGACTGTAAAATATCAAAATTTAATTTTTTAACCATTTAAAAAAATCAAAATGTGTATTACCTCTCAAATTTAAAAACATCAAAAATCATTTTATATCAGAAGGACATTCTTGACATTCAGAATGCAATATGTCTGATTTGTTCTCATGTCCCACAAAAATACTGTCCAAACACTCATACCAGAGCCCTTAAGGAGTTCTATTTTTACATTAGATTGTATAATTCGGTGAAATTGGCTCGAAATTAGAGAATAGACATTCTTTATTACCTTGTGTATCATATTTTAATGGATTTTGCATCAATCATGAGTACTTGAGTAATTTGAAATCGTTTTGGGGCTTTAAAAGTTTTGGCCCACACGTTTTTAAAATGTTTAAGCTTCAATATGTAGCCGAATTTTGACCGCAAAACCAGTTTTATATGTCGACTACATATTCTAGAGTATTTTGACACCGTTTATGGACATTCAGATATTCTCTTAACAAATTTGACCATAAGATCGAATCAAGTAAACTAAATCATCCATGAAATGTCAATATTAACACATAATTGCATTTCAATTCTTTTGCCTGAAAATTGATATAAGCTGTACTACAACTCTCTTTTAATACAAATAAATAACATTGCTATAATAGTAAAAGATGAAATTTTTGATACTAACATCTGAAACAAATCACTTTATGATCGTGAAACAAAATTTATTCCACTGTATTTCGAATTTAAAGACAAATGTATCTAAATTACACACAGTTAAAAAAATATTTCTGTTTGTTATTGATATTCAATTTCAAATATGATAGTCAGTGATAGCAGAATTGGTAAAATAAATAGCAACTTCAGAGTTCCTAGCTTTTATTTATAGAAGATGTAGCTTAATTCAATTTACTTGTCTTGTGTTAGTAATTCATCATAGTAAATGTTACAAATCAACAGTATATCGGCTTTTATAAATATGCACGTGACTCATAGGCACGACATACCAAGACCAGCAAGCGTGACCAAATACTCATGCATTGACCACTATATTTAATTGAATTGCAAAATTATTACACCTGTCGCAATTCCGAAATTGTAATATGTTATCAAAAACAACATTTTGAAAAAAAATATTCAACAACGGAAACGTTTACAATATATTCACAAAGTTGAACGAAATAGACAATTTTGCTGCACCATAGTCGCATGTTGTTCCGCCTTTACATTTAAATGTATAGGAAGACCAACCGCTATGTAAACTCCTCAAAACGGCTGTATATCAGAATTTTTGGAAATCTATATCCATATTGTTTCATATTAGTGAAACCATTGTTCTTTCTTGTCAACAATGACACCTCGATAACATATTCCACGGCTGAGTAACTTTCTTTGAAAGACAAAGAGATCTCAAAGAAAATGTTCCAAACTGACCATTTTCTGCGCTCATCTTATTGCTTTGAATGAGTGGTTTAATCAAATTAATGCATGAATACAATTTTAGAGGAGGCTCCCTATTTTGGAAACTTTTTGTCAATTTTGACACCCACATTTGGCAACCTCCCTATTTCTGACAAGTTATGTGCCATTGAAGTTGCATGTAATTTTGAATTCTCCCTATTTTCTGGATGTTAATATTGGCATCTCTGAAATTGTTTGCAGTACATTATGTTGAATAACAAGTGCTAGGATGGGATTAACACTAACAGATCAACTTGTGGATTCAAATGGATCAACTCAAGTCAATCTCTCTTTGCTGTTCACTTCTTCATAGTGGTCATTTGCAAGAAAGCTAATCAACCATGGTTCGATTATCAGATTGGACAGCTTGAGGCTGGCATACCTCAGAATTAAAATGAAACAACTTATGGAGTTTACTGCAGTATGATCTCCAAGCTAAAAGCCAAGTTTCGTCAGACCGGAGATGTCAAAGACAGACCCAGAAGTGGCCGCCCAAGAAAAACAACGGCTGCATAAGACCGGTACATCAGACTGGCAGCACTCTGCAACCTTTTCTAATGAAACAGTGTGATATTCCGTATTCATGTTCACTGATGAAAATGGCATGAATGGCGCAGACAATGGCAGATCTGGCACATTTTGTTTGATACATTGTCTTTCAAAGACAGTTACTCAACCATGGAATAAGTTATGGTCACAAATTTAGTGTTATTTTGACAGGAAAGAACAATGTTTGTATTGATATGAAACAATATGGAAATAGATTTCAAATATCTCTGATATAAAGCCGTTTTGGAAAGTTTCCAAACTTTTTTTAAAGAGTTTAGAAGGTCACTTCGAGACTTACGGTTAAAGACCACTAATTATGTATTACACGGGTTTCAATGGGAAAATGCCTAATTTCGGGTGGAATTTTCTCATATTCAGAACTCTCACAGTTCAATGCCACTAATATCAGGTGAAACTATATGATTTAGATGCCAAATGATCAAAAATTCAACATAGGTTGACCTGAGACTTTTCTTGTTTTAACGCACTGAACCGTAAACACCTTAAAATGACAGTGCGCCCTCGAAGCTGATAGTTACAATATGATAGGGCGAATGTTTACTAAAAACCGAAGCCGTGCGTATGAATTTTGGTACTATTACAACAAAAATGTCATATAATGAGAGAAAATGTACCATTTTGAAGCATCAAACTCTAAAAAGTACTTTGTTGGCTTTATAACTTGATCAATTTCAGCGATTTTAATGTAGTCTTTTTGAATGCCATGAAAACAAATAGTTCCTTGTCGTATTTCAATGTATCGCCCAGGCCTATTAGTGGTCTTTAACCTTACAATCTACAGGATGTTATGGCAGCGCGGAGGTGGTCACGTGCGTATTTATAAAAGCGCATTTATAAATAAACATCTCAAAAAAAGTAACTAACCCCCCTCGAAATAATGACCATTATTCAAAAACGATTGTATTACAAATCTGTAAAATGCGTTGGAAGCAGAATTTATGCACATTTTGACACCTCATTTGCAGCGTACATTAAAATCAATGTAACCCAAGATTTGAAAGTTGCAGTAAATTGTATTGATTTTGTATTCAGTGTAATGGAAGGTGATCTGTGCAATGATATCTGAGTGTTTTTGTATTGTAAAAATTTGTATGTAAGTGCAACTTTCAAATCTGGACCTCACTACATTAAATTGATCGGTGTTTTATAGTTTTCTGGGCTATCATTATCAAATGAGGTGTCAAAATGCGCAGAGATAAATTCTGCTTCCCACGCATTTGTAATACAGTAACCCGTTTTTGAACAATGGCCATTATTTAAGGGGGGTTAGTTACTTTTTTTGAGATGTTTATAACCGAAGTACACCGATCAACGTCGTCGATCCATTTTTCGATTGTCATTAAGTGACCGTGTTTTTTTCTGATACCATGAACATGTTGAAATAAGGTTAAGTTAAGCAACACCCAAATTGTATTGTTATTAACTCTCAGGTGTAAATGGACATAACGATGGCTGCACGTACTATTCCTATTCGAAATCATTAGGTGCAAAAATGTATACAAAGTAACAAAAAGTACAGTGTACTACTTTTTATGCCTTGGTAAACTTTATACATATATTGAAATGAAAACTGTAATTCTGGATCATCTGACAGCAGCCAGAAGCTAGTACGCACTGACGTTCACGCCGGCATATATGTATGGTTCCGAAAATGGCCTGTCTGGGTGTTGGGGTAGTGGGTGGGGATAGGGTATAAGCGTATAGTGGTGGTTGTAGGGTGATGGGGTTGTGTGATGGTGGCTGTAGGGAACTGCTGTAGGGAAGTGGAGTTAGTATGGTCAGGATGTGGTGTGGTTTAAACAGGTTATATTTTGTGTTTTCGTTTTGGTAAAAACGTTTTCATAAAATTAAATGTGTGGTATAACAAATGTATTGAAAACGTTTTGTATCAAAACATACATGAACATTTTTTAAATGTTGTAGTAATGTTATTTTATTTATATTTTTTTTTTTCTTGCAAAATTATTACTCAAATATTTGTCAACACTTAAATAACATTATGCAAGACTATATTAAAGACTTATTCAGTGATTCCAGCTTCAGTGTGTATATATTACTTAAAAGTGAAGGATAAGTCATTAAAATTATCATTAGGTATTTTTGAAATACAAAAATGGCTAAAAACAAGGAAAACAGCAATATTGACAAAGTTGAAACCTAATTTCAATACATGCAGCTAGTTTCTCCACCCCATTCAGTGATCCCAGCGCAATAAGTCATTCAAATTGTCATTTGGTATTTTGGAAATGAAAAAATTGAAGTTGAAGCCCCATTCAAATACATGTAGCTAATGTATATACTGTCAGAGTGTAAATTACAGATTCATATAAAATTTCTTATTTTGTCTTAAATACACCGCTTTCGACTGAACTACTAGCAGGCTTAGCACATCTATGACAAAGGTACCAAATTCTAATTTTTTATGATTTTTACGATCGTCTGGATGAGCAAATCACTGAATGCGCCTTTAAGTAGAGATATTGCAGTGTCATGAAATATCCTATTTTATAGTACGCGGCTTTTGACTTAATACCACTTGCTGGCTATGTCACCACATCTACGGTATGCTATGTAAGAAATTGAGTTTTCATGATTTTCCGAATAGACCCTTTATGATGGAAGACACGACTAGGAAGAATAAAATTGGGAATCCTACCAAAACCATGTAGACAGAGTAGAATGGCGTATATTGGAGCCGTGGACCGGTCTATTTAAGGGTTCTCTAGAAGTTGGCAAATAATATCTACTTGTTCCGTGTTTGCAACAAAAATTTGGTTGGGTTCATATACACCATATAGCCTACTCTTAATAATTACCAATCCGTGAAATTGAAATACCAATATCGTTCACATGGAAATTAATTAATCATGTGATTTGAAAAGATTTGTACATTGCTCTAAATAAAATTCACTATAGCAAACTGTAGGAATACCTAAAATCAGTGTATGCCAAAAGTCATTAAAATAATTACTTTTGTATTGTGTGTTGTTGTTTAATTTATTACTAGTCAACATTGGGTTTTGCCTGGTGCTTGCCAAATGTTATACATAAATAAATTGTTTAACCATAGATTGAACATTGTTACGAGTCGTACAACATTGACTGGTGGGTGCGGGGGGGGGGGGGGGGTGAGAATTTCATACTAAATTAAATCCCTCATCACTGCCATCATCGTCACCATCACGACTCTAATAATCATCTGACATCAGTTGTATTATCCATCATCATCATCATCATCATCATCATCATCATCATCATCATCATCATCATCATCATCATCATCATCATCAACAACAACAACAACAACAACAACAACAACAACAACATCATCATCATCATCATCATCTAAACCATCATCATCATCACCATCATCATCACCATCATCATCATCATCGTCGTCATCATCATTTACATTATAGCCACACAAATAGAAATCTTACATTAACTGCTAGTCATCAGAAAAACAAAATATTTTAAACAAATTATTGTTTTATTACTTGTGCACAGTTTGCAACAACAACATCAACTGCTAGATTATGCTCAAATCAAAAATAAAATAGACTTTCAAAAATCTATAATGAAAAAATATTTTGTTTTTAGTGGTTGAATCTCCAGAATATGTTATCTGGGTGTGCTTGCTGGCAGTACATTTAGTTTTGAGTTGAGACATTTTCTGGTTTTGGTTGACTTGATGATAATTGAGTGTCGGGGAGGGGTGAGAAATCCTCACAATTCAAAGAAAATATCATAAATGAGTTAGATGAGTTAGCCTTGTGAGTTGAGCTGGTGTTGAAGTGATGGAATTCGATGTTGCTAATTCATTGTCAGCTATGATACTGTGTCTAATCGCATGAAGAACAATATCAACCCAGGCTGGATGTAAAGTACCTTGAACTGACACTGCAATATCATGTGAGGAATAGCATGTGATGGTAACTAAATAAAGACCTGAGCGCAAGAAGACCGTACGTCCACTTGGCCCCTCAAAATGTATACACTAAAGTTGCGTATAGTTTCGTATATTTTGGTAATGTTTTATACATGTTCAGGGGCCAAAACAAATCTTTCACAACCTTTCATGATGTTTTCCCCATGGAACATGTATTAAACATTATAAAACCCCAAGAAACTATACGTAACTTTAGTGTATACATGTTGAGGGGCCAAGTGGACTTACGGTCTTCTTGCGCTCAGGTCTTCAAATGCATAAAGTACCCAGCAAACACAAAACGTTTTCGACATCATTCGCAAAAGGTTATAAAAGGTTGTCTGAAAACGTTAAATGTCGGGTTATTTATAGGGTATAAAAACGTTTTGATAACATTTCAAAAACATTTTTGAAAACTTAGTACAAATCATTCTAAACAGAATGTTATTTTGGGGTTGAATAAATATTTTGCAAAAATGTTTGCCCAAAATATTTACAATAACGTTTTTAAAATGTTTTCACGACCTTTATATAACCCGACATTTAAATGTTATTAAAACGTTTTGTAAAAAAAAATTTAAGAACATTTCTGTGTTTGCTGGGTGCAAATATTTTAACACAATGTTATTTAAGTGTTGACACAATCTTTGGCAAAAATGTTTGCAAAAATAGTTTATAATGACATTTCGAAAACATTTTAAAAATATTGTTGTAGTGTGTTTTCATACAAAACGTTTTAAAACGATTTCATGACCTTTATATAACCCGACATTTTAATGTTATTAAAACGTTTTTACCTAAACCAAAACCCAAAATATAACTTATTTAAAACGTTTTAAAAACGTTTTTGTGTTTGCTGGGTGGGTAGCCCTGTATATTAGTCCATATTCCCTGTGATTTTGTGTGGCACCATATCTAGCTCATTGATCATAATTGAACTGATCAAAGATGCCAGGGTTTACTGCTATGGTTGTGGGCAAAGTTGTTGGTTCTATTTTCCATAGTGAATTTTCTTACATATTCTTGTAAGTGTAGACATGGAAAGGTCCATTGTATAAATGCCACATACCGTAGATGGGTGACCAAATCCTTTGTTACAGAAGATAAGTCCATTATGAACCCATCAAACACAAAGCGTTTTTAAAACGTTTTGATAGGTTATTTATTGGATTTTTGGTTTTGGCAAAAACGTTTTAATAACAATAATTGTCGCGCTGTATAAAGGTAATGAAATTGTTTTAAAACGCTTTGTATGAAAACACACTACAATAATATTTTTAAAACGTTTTCAAAATGTTATTGTCAAATACTTTTTTAAACACCAAATATTTTGTCAACACTTTTAACATTATGTTAGAATATATACGGTAAGTTATCAAAAACGTTTTTGAATGTTATGAAAACGTTAAATATCCTTCATCATATACCCTTTATATAACCCGATATTTAAACGTATTCTGGCAACATATTCTAACCTTTTGCGAATGATGTCAGAAATGTTTTTTGTTTCTGTGAATTGGGAGGACGTCCAGTCAGAAGAAAATCAATAATCAATATCGTTGGTCCAATATATATTTCAAAAACAACAGCACAAATTTATATCACAAAATACAAACAAAGTAGCTCAACATGATCCTGGCAAAACAAGGTTTTGAAGCAATAAGATCACAATTTTTATCACCATGTATTCTTTGTCCTCTGGTCCAACATTTATGCATATTATTTATATCGCGAAACGGCCCTTGCCATTCAAAATAAAACGACCTTCACAATATAATTGCAAAATGTCAAAACGAAGTTCATAGTTAATATGAAGTATATGTATTATTGTCGAATTATGTAAGCGCCGTAATAAAGGAAAATATCAAACTAAAGACAGAATTTATTTTTACATTTTCAAAAGAAGATTGAACAATTAGCCAAGTATAAGCTAGTCATGCACGCAACCAGACTACAATAATTATGTTCAAGTAGATCAACCATAACATGTTAACCGGGCATGTAGACATCGCGTGTCAAATTGCCATTATGCCTCAAAAAGTGTAAATTCTAGCAATTTTAACAGTCATCGAAGTAAAATTTATAAATCTAATGATATGTACTTCAAGTGTATTTAGCTGGGATGAAAAGACGATGATTGTTTGACAATTTTGACTTTTCGTATTGAAGATTGTTTTTTATCTAGATCTTCAATACGAAAGATCAAAATGTTCAAATGATCGTCGGCTTTCTTCCCGGCTACACACACTTTAAGTAAACAGCATTAGATTTTAATATGAACTTTATTTCGAGGACTGTGAAATGTCAAAAATATAAATTTTAATGATTTGAAATAAAATGTGTATTATATCGCGAATTTAAAAAAAATCAAACTTATTTGTGACGTGATCAAGAGGATTGAGTCACATGTCGACCCTGGTCGAAAATGAGTTTTACATTATTTTTTTTCTAAAGAGGACATTTAGAGCTTTCAAAAACTGTAAACCCCATGTTGATAAGACTTTTCTTTGCGAAGTTACGTCACTTGATCAATCGCTGAAGACAATATAAAACAAAAGATATTTAACACTTTCTTTGCCAATATCTCAAAATTAATATTAGCGACATCCGACACATTTCCCTTGATCGTGTCACATGCACATTTGATATCAGAAGGACATTCTTCGTGTTCAGAATGTATTTCGATATTTCTGATGTGCTCTCATGTCCCACAAAAAGTACTGTGCAAACCTATGGCTATTCAAGTCGTTATACACAACAACCAACATAAATGTCAATGATGAAATTTCATGGCCTCTGGTTTGGATAATTCGATGTTGGTGTAACATTTGTAAGCATGTTATATCGCAAATTTCAAAAAATCAAAATTATTTGATATCAGAAGGACACTCCTGGTATTCAAAATGCAATTTGGTGTGTCTGACGTGCTCTCAGGTCCCACAAAAATATTGTGCACACGTTGATACCCGTCCTCTTGAAGGAACAATCCAAATTTTATCTGAAACATAACACTTTGAAAAATAAAGTTTTGTCAGGACAAAGGGTAACCTATGACCATTTATTAGTGTGTTTAGTTGCAATATGACAATCAATCAATCAATCAATCAAACAATAAATAAATTAATCAAAATCTCTGTTTCGTTTAAAAATACAACAACAGTAACGATAACACCAACAACAATAAATACACATTTGAATCAGTAGATACTTAAGGGGTGGGGTATGAACGTTTGAAAAGTATTTATTGTGGGACATTAGAATACGAAGAATGTCCTTCTGATATCAAATAATTTTGATTTTTTTGAAATTCGCAATGTAATACACATTTTATGGCAAATCATTAAAATTGATATTTTTGATATTTAACAGTACTTGAAGTAAACTTTATAAATCTGATGATTTATACTTAAAGTGTATGTAGGTGGGATGAAAAGCCGACGATCAATTGAAAATTTTGACCTTTCGTATTGAAGATATGGATTTTTTCCCAAACACACAAAAAAATAGGTCTTTTGGGAAAAAAATCCATATCTTCAATATAAAAGGTCAAAATTTTCAATTGATCGTCGGCTTTTCCCCAGCTACATACACTTTAAGAATATATCATTAGATTTATAAAAATTTATTTCGAGGACTGTTATATATCAAAAACTTGAAAAATATCAAAAAATTCTGATTTGATATCAGAAAGACATGCTTCGTATTCAGAATGCAATTCGATCCGAGGTGCTCTCATGTCCCACAAAAAATACTGTCGAAACGCCATAAACGCTCATTCTAGATCCCTTAAGGGGGTACTACGTACCCCTGCCCAAATTTGCCTATTTTTGCATTTTTCTTAGACATTTTAGCGCATTGGGGACAAGTAAGATATGTATATTGTAGGGGCAAGGACTACAACTACTGCACTGGAAATTGTATTTCAGCACAGACAACAGTTGTGGAGTTACAGTCAAAAATGAGGGAAAACCAATATTTGATCAATAAATCAATAACTACTAACTTTGAGTTGCTGAATTTTCAGTACAGTAGTTGTAGTCCTTGCACCTATAATATACATATCTTACTTGTCACCAATGTGCTATAATTTTTGAGAAAAATGCAAACATAGGCAAAAAATTGACCAGGGGGGTTGTACCCCCTTAAAGGCCAAAGACCTGAAAATAACACCCCTTTAACATACATATGTAATTATGGACCTAAGTTGCATAATTTATCTAATAAAAACATTTACATACATACATACACACACCCCCACCCCCCACACACCCTACCTCCTACACACCCCACACACCCAGCACCAATATTACTGATTTTGAATCCAAAGCTCAATTAAACTAACCAACGAATCTCATCTTCATGGTGACTTAAACATCACGATCTTATTAACCTAAACCATAATTTTTGGGTCTTAGTTTTATAACTAAAACCCCGACAGAAAATGATCCCAAATGACCACCAATCATCTAGCTACAAAACCCTTTATGAAATGACCACAAGTGACCCCCAGTGGGTTTAAAGAGTAGAGTCTTACTTTTACAAGCCAAGGGGTTCTAACTATAAAAACCATAAAATGAGCACTCAGTTTTATAGTTAGAAGGTCTAACTATGAAACCAAGACCCTGTCCAAAATCACCCCAAAAGACTTCCAATGGCTTTAAGAATTAGGGTCTTAGAATAATAACTTACCGGAGGTATAACTATAAAAGCAAGGCCCCTCAAAGGGTCTTGGATTTTATAGTTAGAGTGTCGTCTCAATAAAGCTGATATGACCTCCATAACCTCAAATGGCTTTGAAAATCAGAGTCTCATCTTTATTGCTCAAGGCAGGTCTAACTATAAAACTAAGACCCCAATAAAATGATTTTATCTTAAAGTCTTAATTTACAGGGTCTATAACACTTACACCCTAATCTTTAAATTTAATAGAGGCCGTCAGCGTGACGTCATATGCCGCCATCATCATCATCTTCCGATACTGTGCAGAAACCTCCGCTGGAGTATACTCGCACATTAGTTGTGGTGCATTCAAGTAAGTGCAGACAAAGAGTGCTGATCCTATATACAAGGTGAATGTGCAGCTTAAAAAGATGACTGGAAAGTGGATTGGTTAGGTGAAGGAGACGCCACACACTCTGGACTTGAAGACGTCTAGGGTTGGCGACTCGACAACTTCCTGGGGCAAGGCATTCCACTGACGGATAGTGTCGGGGAAGAAAGAGCCTTGCAGTAAAGCTGTGCGGGAGTATGGAACATGGAATCTCTGAGAGTTGCCCCTGGTGGTGGTGTTTGAGGGTATCAGCTGGCTGTCAGGAATGTCAATGAGATGGTTGACGATTCGGTACATCATGGTGGCTTTGGAGATTGCTCTTCGTTGTTGTAGAGATTCCCATCCGAGGTCATTCAGCATGGATGTAACACTGCTTTCTCGGGAGTAGTCGTTCATGATGTACCTGGCAGCGCTGCGTTGCACAGACTCAACCTTGGTGATATTTCTCTTGGTGGTAGGATTCCATACGCAGCTGGCATACTCAACAACTGGTCTGACAAATGTATTGTAGCAACGGGTCTTGACGTCACGGGGACAGCAGCTCAAGTTGCGTCGTAGGAAACCAAGGGATTTCATGCCTTTCTTGCTGGTGCAGTCTGCTTGTCTGTTCCAGGATAAGTTGTCAGTGAATTCAACACCCAGATATTTGGCGGATGGGACTGCCTCCAGAGGATGGTCATGGATAAAATACGTGGAATTCACTGGCTTGCGGCGTTTGGTAATGCGAAGAAGTGGGTACACGCTGTGATGGACGTTCGATCTCCATGCATGAACAGCAAAATCACCGCGTTGATTCGCGATTACAGCTGCGTGGCAAGCTGCGCCCTGCGCGTAGTATCCGACGCATGAACACACAGATCTGTACCCACAAGACTGCGAAAGGCTGACGGCCTCTATGGAGGTCATTTGAGATTTGAGGTTTTACTTCTTTAGATAGATTTGTATGTATAAATTAGCATCAAAGATATTGTTAATCAATATAATCAAACAGGAAAGAAGAAAGTTGCATTATAGCTACTATTAGCCTTTTCGAGATATGGCAAACACAACAGGATGGCGCTGCACGAAGTAGGTAAAGGCTTTTGAATTTGGCGGGTTTTACCCAGATTAAATACTGCCCTCCTATTGTGAGCACCATGCTTCGAAAATGCTAATGGCTATTTGAGGGAAGGAAATAGGTTTCAGTGACCACTTATAGGTGGATGAGTAAAAAGATGAGTAAATGGGAGCGTTCACTAAAACAGGATGAATTTCTGAACAGGTAGGTTCATTGAGAACATGGTTTTATTTATCTAAATATGTCATGTCCCTTCTTAATTTTTTAAAGTTTCTTTCTTTCTTTTTTCTTCTGCATAATTCGTTCTCAATTTTTGTATTTCCCGTTTCCATGTTATTTATTTATTTTACCCCGTTCCCATTATTTCTTATTTCCCTTTCTGCTTAATTGTTTTCTTTTTTCTATTATTTTGTTCCCATTTTTGTTATATTTCGTGCTTAGCTTGTGATTTTCCGTTTTCATGTTATTAATTTAATTATGTTCTCGTAGTCTTCGTAATGCCTTAATCCGATCCCGTACCTTAAACCATAACCAGGCCCCGTAGGCTTACCCGTAATCTCATCCATGCCCTTTTTTTCTGCTTTTCTTTTCTTTTTTAATTTTTCCCCGTATAATGCGTCCACTGATATCTGGTACGTAACCTGGCCTATGCGTCCCTGTGCGCGCGCGTCAAGTGGCGTGTGCGCCGACAGGCTAACGACCCCAGACAAACAAGTGGTATGTCTGTGCTAACGACGACGAGCTTTCTAGATGTGTCGGTGGCATAACAACAGCTGGGGGGGGGGGCTATTATTTACCCCGAAAAACTCAGTTTTTTACAGATTTTGAGGCCAATTCTTGACCGTTTTCAGCCAAATCATTAATAGGACAATCCCGTATATTCGTCGATCTCCCGTATGAATTTGGCGACATCTGGATCGAAACTGACGGAGCCTTTTCATGGACATACCCACTTACGTCACCCCCCTCCCCCCCCCCACACACACACACCATCACAACATTCGCCTATTTATAGTAAGATTCAATTTAATTCATCACCAACTTGAATTGTATTGGAGTATAGAGTACGAACAATCTGAATGGTGGACATTACCTGTGTGCTCACAATTTTTGGGAAGAACGGTCCTGGCATCGGAAAGCATTGCAGTGTGCATGTGACTACTAATTACAGGTGCATCTCATACAGAACCAGGTAAGGCATATAGCCCATTATATATATTAGGCCCTATTGCGTTCATAATTCACATTACTCCCGATTGATTTCATTACTTTTAGTAACGCCCTATATCCAGATACCGGTGGTGTTTTCGGGGTCCTCCAATGTAGTAGCAGGGCACTCAGGGCTTGGAGGAGGCGAACGGTGGGTTTCCAGATTATGGATACCGAAGTAAGCATCACAGCTACAAAACAGAGTTGTGTCAAGTTGGGTTTATATCGGGATTTTGATCACTAAGAGACGCAGGCACATATCATAGTAGTTTAAAAGGTCAGGACAGGTATGGGTAACTAACGGGTGTTTGGTATTAGAGATAGGCCTATTATGAGAACCACCCAACCCGAGAACCGCGAAATCTAGTTTTATTTAATAATTTTTAAGGAGTCTATTTCTACATGGAATTGTGTAAGTTCGGTGAAGCTTGCTCTAGATTTTACACTTTTAATGGTTTTCTGCATCGATCATTAGAGAGTAATTTGAGATCGTTTTTGGTCTGTAAAAATGTTTAAACTCCGTTATTTGGCCGAATTTTGACCGAAAAACCTCTTTAATTTGTCGATACTCATATGTGGATTTATACCACACACATGATTACGTAACAACAGCATTAGTATAAAATTAATGGTCTAGAGTCACCTGATGAAATTGAGTCGTTTTTGTTACGGGAAATAAAAGTGGCTGAAATGAGGTATTGTTGTATTTTTTATATTTACTCGGGAATTAAAGTATGGATAATGCTGCCTTTTGGAACAGTAATAGAACACAAATTACCAGTTCATTAAACCATGTTTGTTGGGCTGTAAAGGTTTTAGTTTACTTAAAATGCGTGGTCAAATATGTCTTATTTTTGACAAAAACAAAGCGTTTCTTTCTATAAAATTCTTGATATTGCCAAAAATAGCAAACGTTGAAATTTAAGTTTTTTTGCCAGTTCTGTTGACTAATCTCCAAACATTAAAACGAGAGTCTCCCTAGAAAATATTTGATTCCGTGCTTAAAATATAACTGTTATTCTACTATTGTTAAATTTATACAAAATGTAGTGGAACAGAGAGAGAGAGGTCATCGTTTGAATGAGAAATTTTCTGTTTATTTCAGGTTGAGATCATCCATTAAGATTCATATGAATATTAAAATTAAAATTTTCATAGCATTTTGTAATATTTTAGGCCCTATTTACATGGAATTTTGCAATTTTCGTGCATTTACAGCATGTTGTATCGGTCATCCTACCTACACATGCGCAGATTGTTGTTTGATTTGCCCCAGTTATCATTGCACTGAGTACCCGCTCTCACACGTGATCAGTCATTATATTTTAATCTGTTTTATTTTGGAGATAATTAATGTCATTTGTAATAACTGCTTTTTCATTTTCGCCATTTTTGCAGAATAATTTTGCTTCCATTCAAGCCCTAAAGTTGTTGAAGTTTCCAGATGTCCCATTTCTACCCAAATTTAATGGCAAGTCTCATATTTTACTAAAAGCAAACTGAGGACTTAGTGTTTATTTCTATTCAAAACTAGCCTTAATAATAGTCTATTGATTTTATGCTAATGCTGTTACGTAATCATGTGTGTGACATAATTTTTACATGTGTTGTTTGAAAGACAAGGTACAGTGTTTATGTAATCATTGAGAAATGCCATGAAAACCATCCACTTATGACGTCACAACTCTTATTACATACTGACTGACCCTCGGTCACATCGGTCTAAAATGTCAAAACTTGATTTTCAATGTAATTCTGGTTCAGAAAAAACTATTGCTTGATCATTACAGATTTGGCTCCATAACTTCACATTTACTTATGTGGTGTCGTATACAAAATTCCCGTAACAAAACAAATTTGACAATAAAATCAAACTAACTAAACTAAATCAACCATGAAAAGTCAATATTAGTTCATATGTTGATATCTGTGTTACTAATCAGAACGAACCTATCGGTGCCTATCATAATTAATTACATATGAAAGCACGCAGACTTAGCGTGAAAAGAAAGAAAAACGTTGTACTTTAATTTGTTTTTACTTCTTACATTTGATATTATTGCAAGAATGGTACTGTTACTATCAGTGTTAATATGCCGAATCAATCCATCATTACCAGCGGAGAATAAATATATCGAAGTCTGAAATGTTAAATGCATTTCAATTATTTGCCTGGAAATTTATATAAGCTGTACTAGGCCTACAGTTCTAATAAAGGACATCATCATTATACAGTTTGTCCACTTTGAAGTACAAAGTGACAACGCACGCTTATACAGCGCTTTAACAGTGCGTAATGCTGCGTCTCTGATGCAGGTATGCGTGCCTTCAAAGTCGGCACAATGCGTGCGTCCGCGTCTGTACTTTGTACTTCAGAGTAGACTGACTTGCAATAAACAGTAAAACGTGAAATGTTACGATGCTAAAATATGAAACAAATCACTTAATGGTCTTGAAACAAGAATTATTCAACTCAATGGGAATAGGCTAATCTGCATTTCGAATTTAAAGACAAATGTATCTAACTAACACAGTGTTATAATAAAACCCGTTTGTTTTTAATGTTCAATTTCAAATCAATATCATCATCAGTGATGGTAGAATCGGTTTAAAACACCATTAATGAATAGCAATTTAAGAGTTCCTAGCTTTTATTTACAGAAGATTGAAATATCATGTAGCTGTTGAATTTAATTTACTTGTCGTATGGTGGTAAATCATCATAGCAAGTGTTAAACATCGGTTCCATTTTTCGCTTATCACTCAGTTTTTTCAGACACCATTAAATATGTTGAAATAAGGTTAAGTTTAAATAGCACCACCCAAATTGTATTGTTATTAACTCTCAGACATAACAATGCCTCCATGTATTATTCCTTTTGGAAATCATTAGGTGCAAATATGTATACACGGTTAAGAAAAGGAGGGTATACTGCTTTTTATGCCATGGTAAACTTTATACTTGAATTGAAATGAAAAACTGTAATTCTGGACCATCTGACACCAGAAGCTAGCATACTGCAGTTACTGTCCGTTTTCCTATACACAATACACAGTGCTCTCACCATTGACGCGCGACCTTTACAAATATGTATGTAGAAGTATATTGCATTTGCCTAGTTAACATCACTGTGTAAAAAATAACCGGCCAATATTTAAACTATTCTCCAAACTTCTAGCAAATATATTTCTCTAACATGACCTAAAATTACAGCTAGGTTAGATGTTCAGAAGGGGTCGCACTTTCGTAGAATATGAGTGAGGGCAAAGCATGGCTAGCTCATAGCTAGCCAACTCCCCGTGTTAATTGAATGGAGATTTGACCGAAAATATTGAGCTATATTGGTAACGGACCGCTCCGTTCTGAAGGATGCCACAAAAAAACGGTACAAGCTACATTTAAACTATTCTATGAAATTCTAGAAAATATAGCTTTGTAACATGTCCTAAATTTTTAGCTAATTTAGGTGTTTGGTGAGGGTCGCACTTTTGTGTTTTAGGAAGGATATGTAAACGACAGATAACACCAAAAATATGAAGAAATTATTTCCAAACCGTGTTAAGTCAACAATCATTATGTTGCTCATTTTCAAGAATGCTGGTTAACAAAAAGCAGGCCATTGTCTCATTTCGTGAACAAAGGTGCACATACCATTGTTTCCTTCCGTTTCCTTTATAATCGGTTACCCAACTGAAGCTATAATACCAGCATTATTGCGATATCGCACATGTAAAACAGACACATGTGCACAACCAGAGAAGATCCGATTTAATCAGTTGAGCTGTTTCAATGAGTGTTATCTTGGTTTAATAGCTTTTAATGTGGTTTAAGTCCTGCAAAGGTCGAGATGAATTCTACTGTAGACATGACTGCATCATGGTACGCACTGACGGGTATTCATATATGGTTCCGAAAGCGGCATCGCTACTTGTGAGACTGGGTGCGGTGGGGTAGTGGGTGGGGGTATAATTTTAATACACGTGTGGTGGTAGGGTGATGGGGGTTGTGTGATGATGGCTGTAGGGAACTGCTGCAGGGTAGTGGAGTTAGTATGGTCAGGATGTTGTGTGGTTTAAACAGATTATATTTTGTGTTTTTGTTTTGGTAAAAACGTTTTCATAAAATTAAATATAGTTTCTCCACCCCATTCAGTGATCCCAGCGCAAGTGTTTTTATAAATTGCTTAAAAGTGAAGGATAAGTCATTCAAATTGTCAATTGGTATTTTGGAAATTTAAAACATTGGCCAAAAAAAAACCGAAGAAGAAGAAAACATCAGTATTGATGAAGTTGAAGCCCCATTCAAATACATGTAGCTAATGTATATACTGTCAGAATATAAATTACAGATTCATATCAAATTTCTTATTTTGTCTTAAAGCCATTTTGTACGATCTTAATATGAAATTGGTTAATTTTTTCAAACCTGATGTAATGTTTACACATGTCCCAACTTGCACTAAATGGAATCAGCCAAATTTGTTGTCTATGTGGGTCAACAGAGCAAAGTTCGACATATTATCATAATTTAGCATGAGCTGCATGGTAAATGGTCAAAATAACCAGTGGGGTTTCTTTTACTTTACCTTGTTATTTCAATTTAAAACGGAAAGCAACCCTTCTCGGCAGCTATTACTAATATTATTTCAACATTTTGAATAAAAAATAAAAAAAGTAAAATTTGACGGAAATCGTACATTAAGGCTTTAAATACACGACTTTCGGGTCAACCACTAGCAGGCTTAGCACATCTATGACAATAACAAATGTATCAAAATCTGAATTTTTATGATTTTTACGATCGTATGGATGAGCAAATCACTGAATGCGCCTTTATTTTATTTTATTTTATTAAAACTTCTTTTGCCTGGGTAACAAAACTCAGTGTAAAGACTGTTTTTCAGTTTGGCCCAGGGGTCAAACTTAAAACATCAAAAAAACAAACAATACATATTAAAATACATTATAAAAGTATATAACAGATTGCACATTTTAACAACATTATGAATACATAAGAACTAGACCAGCTAGGCATAAAATTTGCATACAAACAACAATGATAATATAAAAACAGTGATATTTCACTATAGGACATCATAAGGTGAAATTTACTTGCAAGCATATTTTAAATAACCGACTGTAGCTGGCAACGGATTTTTTGCTCTGGTAGGAAGAAGATTAAAGGACAGTGCACCTCTGGAGGAGAATTTTCTTTTGGCAGAGGCACTTTTGTTAGTTGGAGGGACAAGATTACCTTGGGATGCAGATCTAGTGGAGTGGCCATTACTGTTACTTTAAGTAGAGATATTGTAGTTTCAACTGTTTCATGAAATATCATATTTTATACGCGGCTTTCGACTTTTAAAACCACTTGCTGGCTATGTCACTACGGTATGCTACAAACAAAGGTGTAAGAAATTGAGTTTTGATGATTTTCCGCATAGACCCTTTATGATGGAAAAGACGACTAGAAAAAATAAAACTGGGAATCCTACCTAGACCATAGACAGAGTAGAATGGCGTATATTGGAGCCGTGGACCGGTCTAACCCTATTCTATTACCCCCTATCAATTTCGTGCCATAGGCTTAATATACATGTAAAAATATTATTTACACAAATAAAGTCTTATCTTTGGAATAGTTTTGATAATTTATCACTTCTCTATTTATGTCCATAAACTTTTTAAATATGGCCCAAAGTAACTAGGATTTCTTTTTATTATATGGCTTTTGGTTTACATAAAACGTTTTAATAACATTAAAATGTCGGGTTATATAAAGGTCATGAAAACGTTTTAAAACGTTTTGTATGAAAACACACTACAACAATATTTTTAAAATGTTTTCAAAAATGTTATTGTAAACTATTTTTGCAAACATTTTTTGCCAAATATTTTGTCAACACTTAAATAACATTATGTTAAAATATTTGCACTCAGCAAACACAGAAATGTTCTTAAAATGTTTTTTTTTTTTTTTTTTTTTTTAATAACATTTAAATGTCGGGTTATATAAAGGTCATGAAAACGTTTTTAAAACGTTATTGTAAATATTTTGGGCAAACATTTTTCGCAAAATATTTTTTCAACCCCAAAATAACATTCTGTTTAGAATGTTTTGTATCAAGTTTTCAAGAATGTTTTTGGAATGTTATTAAAACGATTTTATACCCTTTTATATAACCCGACATTTCAACGTTTTCTGTAAAACATTTTTGTTTGCTGAGCAGTAGATTATCAAAAAATGTTTTTTTAAGGTTATGCGAACGTTTTATACTCTTAATATACCCTTTATATAACCCGACATATAAACGTTTTCTGACAACCTTTTATAACCTTTTGCGAATCATGTCGAAAACGTTTTGTGTTTGCTGGGTAGGCCTATGTTGCTGGGATTGTCCGCACTCTCATTTTATCCAAATTGGGCTATTGTAACTTACTCTTCAATGGTATAGATAAAAAACACCTAAACCGTCTTCAAGTCCTCCAAAATAAGTCTGCCCGTCTTATCTTCAGGCAACCGAGTCGCAGTCATGTCTCTCCTCTTCTCCGATCTCTCCACTGGTTGCCTGTTGCCCAAAGAATACAGTTCAAGAGTCTTCTCCAGACATTCAAAGCATTTCACACTCAATCACCTGATTACATCTCTTCTTATTTTCAACCTCGGACCCACAAAACATCTTATTCGCTTCGATCTGACGCTGCTGTCAGATTTGAAGTGCCTCGTTCCAAGAAACAAGCTGGCGATCGCGCCTTTTCAACAGTGGGGCCGCGCCTTTGGAACAAGTTGCCCACCACTGTCCGAGGTCAAGAAAATATTACCACGTTCAAGAATCTCCTTAAAACCCACCTCTTTCCCACTCATTAGCTCTTTTTCCTTTCTTGTCTTTCTCTCTTTTAGCGCTTTGCCTACTTTTGTAAAAGGCGCTTTATAAATCGCATTGTTTATGTTTAGGAAAATGAAAACTTTTATATAATTAATGTGGTTTATTTAATAATCCGTATTTTGCGTTGTTAAATATGAACAAAAATATATGAGAATAGTATCGCTCTAAGCTACTCTCTCTCTCTCTCTCTCCTCTCTCTCTCTCTCTCCCTCTCCTCTCTCTCTCTCTCTCTCTCTCTCTCTCTCTCTCTCTCTCTCTCTCTCTCTCTCTCTCTCTCTCTCTGTTAAATATGAACAAAAATATATGAGAATACTATCGCTCTAAACTACTCTCTCTCCCCTCTCTCTCTCTCTCTCTCTCTCCTCTCTATCATCAGATTTATAAAGTTTACTTCGAGTATCAATTTTTAATCATTTGCCATAAAATGTGTATTACATTGTGAATTTAAAAAAAAATTGATATTAGAAGGACATTCTTCGTATTCGTAATGCAATTCGATATGTCTGATGTGCTCTAATGTCCCACAATAAATACTGTCCAAACGTTCATAGCCCACCCATTAACCAAATGTTATCAATTGATATATAATGTTGATAGCTTTGCATAGATAAGTTCAAGAGACAGGGATGTAACAAGCGGGTGGACGAAGTCCATGGGCCCCAGGGGTTCAGGGGCCCCAGGTAAAAATGAAATAAAAGGGAAAAGAGAGAGAACGAAAGAGAGAAAACAATAACACGTATTCTATTAGCGTGGGGGCCTTGGCTTAATGGTTATACTTGGGGTTCAGATGTTAATGAAATCAGAGCCTTAATGACCGAAATTATAACACTTACCATACTTTAAACATATACCTCTAATTAAGTGCATGTACGTATTGTCAATAATATTGACTACTTAATTAACGAAACAAAACGCTAAAGCGGTATGGCAGTTTTTCATAGTACCAGATCTTGATTCGCCAAATATTTTCCTGATAATGACTTGTAAGTATGTCTTAATGTTGTGACATAATGTTTGTTTATGATTGTCAAGTATCAAAAATGCAAACATGGAAACGCTTGCTTTATAATATTGCTTTAGACGTAGGAGTAAATCCCGGGGAGATGGGGATAAATTCTCTCAACTGTTTTAATAAATGTTGACCCCTATATGTGGGTTTATGACTAAATTAACTTATTTGGCTATTTTAGCTTAAAAGGTGCAATTATTTGCACTATTCGCTCGCGTTATTCCACTTTTGCACCATATTTTACAATTTTAGCTTCAATGTGTAACATAAACTTGGCACCAAACTGTGCCGGGTTAACTATATTTCAAGAATATTTGTTCAACCCCATCCCCCATGTCAAAAAGAAATCTATGGCACTGGCATGGCATCAGACATGTTAGAGGAGTGAATCTTGTGTGATGGTATGATTTACTGTTGTGAATGTAACTTAGGAATTCCGTCAACCAGTTATTTGGTGAAAGAAAGCATACATAGCCGGCCGTCGACGGATCTCAAAGTTTCCTGGGAATGACTCGCTGAATACACCAAGTGAAATAGACAGATAATAAGATTTATCTTCACTATAATTTTTAATTCCGCATCTCAAATATTGACAAAGTTTCACAACATAAATTATGATTTCCCGTACGCTTAAAATTTTTCTTCATCTTCTAGCTGGCTGACGACTGGCTAGAAACGTAGTCAGTCAAGCCCCGGAGTCGATGAGAGAGAAATACCGCGGAGCGATATATTTAAATAATTGCATAAAGGTATCATTTATTTTCTAAACCAGTTTTAACGTTAAAACGTTACAAGCCTTGCAATGGTTGTACACGAAGAGGTTGTTCATCTTCACAATAGCCTTTAGGCCTGTATCTTCTTTTTTTAAATTAAATACATATTGACATTGATAAGGTAGTTACGTGGAAGAGAGCGCCACTTTCATTCCTGTCTCTTTTTAGCTAGCAGTTCTGCTTCAAATGGTGGGCGCTAGGCATCCTGATGAACTTGGTCTTTCAGCTGAAAGGTGGATGGCTTCCACTAGGTTTGATGAAATCCATAAGGAAACTTACATGGGTCTGTTTTTTAACGTTGGTATGATATGGCCAAACAACTTGAGACGTTCTGTCTGATTATGCCGATTTCTACTACTAGGTTTGAAAAATCCTTGAGCCTAGGTACATGATAGGTCTATTATTTAAAGTTATTTTGACATGAGGTTGGAGTAAAGAACAGCTTTTGATTGGCGACAGCAAATATTTTAACTTTATAAAGGCATCCAAAGCGACAAACCTCAAATGCATTTGATTCTGTTTTAATTTATACCAATGAATTTCCCGCTTTATGTTGGCCCTTTCCTCTTTACGATAATAAATCGTAGACAGAGTGCAAAAGTATCGCATCTGACATATTTGGTGAATTTAGGAAGTTGATGAATTTTGAAATATATTTTAAAATTCCAAACAATTCTTTGGTAAATAAACAACTTTGTAAAACAGAAAAAGTTCTGCTCTTACAAAACCACGCAATAAGCCTTATGATAGTCTAGTACTTTTGCCCACGAAATTAACCTCATATGCAAAGGTAAAAACGTAGTTTACACCAGATGACAAATATTCAAATATGTATTCCGACAAAGAGTATTATAACACATTGACCATGAAGATGGCCCCATATGAGCCCCGCAGGTTCGTACCTGGGACACACATATTCAAATCATTGCAATTACGCTTGCAATATGTATACAAAAATAAAATAAATTTGTCTGTGGGGGATGTATACTTGTCGGTTTTGTTGTGTAAAAGCTTTATCAGAATCGATTTCAAAAACTGTATGAAACAAAACAACCCATAAAGTTGCCAATATAAAAGCATTTAATAGCCTTCTATCTTGACTTCGATAAGACAATCAACGACCTTAGTGTCTTCAACAGTCAATAGAGAGCGCCACCTTCATTACTGTCTGTTGTTAGCTATACCTATTCCTACTGTAGGTGCTAGGCATCCTACTAACTTCGTCTTTCCAGCGCAAGGGTGGATAGTTTCCACTAGGTTTGATTAAATCCTGAAGGATACTTTCCTATGTCCATTGTTTAACATTAGAGTGTTTACAAAATGCGGTTCAAAAGCACTAACTTCAACGTCTAGAGGAAACCATTCTGCCATTAAAGCATCCAGAAGTCCGAGTGAACGCCTAAATCGATAGTAGAAGTAGATTAAGAACGAAAATACGTCAATTTAAAAACAATAGTTTCTTTATTTCCCCATGCACTCCAAAATTATAAGTTATGTATTGTCTAGTTGAAAGGCTAGTTATTTGAAATCTCTTTTGGGTTGGGTTAAAACACGCCTCGCACACCGACATCGCCTGGCTAATAATTACTTGGTACAGCAGAGATACTAAAATAAATACCCGGGATCGATACACGTGAATGTGCTATACACGATGTTGATATTCAGACGAAAATCTTTGGATACCGGGGTAGAAAATGATGTCTCTCCCGTAAATGATTTCCTATAAAGAAGCCAGATGTGGTTCCTTGCACTTGAATATACATGTTGAACAGATATGATAGTCGTTAGCTAGTGTTTTGAGAAAGAAGCTTGCGTCTTGGACTCAAAAACTGACAATAATTCTGATTTTATATGTGCAGAATTATATAGCGCAGTGTATAGGTCAATCGTGGATGTAGTCTAAAAGCAGTGACCTATGGCGTACCATGCTAACTCACACCATAGATTTTTGATAATCTATGCTCGAGGTAGGTCAGTCACCGGGCTATTGTCAGTAGCCTTAGTCAGGTGTCCTTCGGCCCATTATGCGTCAAAACTATTAAACAGGTCGGAACAAAATGGCCATGCGTGGTGGTGGATTCAACCTACCATGGCGATTTCTGCCATGAAGATATCGGGGCAATGACACTGTGCCTCGTTGTTGAAAATTAGGGATTTTATTAGGTTAAAATAATTTTCGGTTCCAAACGTCAAGCCTGGTATGGTCTATTCCAGCGGACCAAAATAAGCTTTTCACTTTAAAAAAAAATTATCATTAATAAAGGAAATCACGATATTGATAGAACATGCATATGACACGTAGTTTGCGTGATCTCTTTTCATATGTAAAACGATTGAATTACACGGACGTTTGTGGGTTCTAGAGGCAGTTACGTAAGTTTGGCAAATAATTTTGTTACACACGTATCAAAAGTAAAATGATCGTTAATTATCAATTAATTAATTAATTATTATACTATAATTCTCAGGTCCAAGTGATTATTTTATATGAGTACATGTTACCCATAAAATTTCACAAAATCAAATTTGACGTTACCTACGAATGCAAATGCCATCCACGAGTCCAGCAACTAAATAATTCAGATCATCACCTTGATGAGTGAATTTTGTTTGATAAGCGCTTTAAAATTGTAAATCGTATAAACATGTTCACCGCTTTAAAAATCTATGATGGTTTAAACCGTTGATACCCACGCATCCCCGGGGGGGGGGGGGGGCACTCAACTGAAATTTTGGTAGGGGTGTGCAGCGCGGAGCGCCAAACTTTGGGAACTAAGAACTGATTTTGGGAAAAATAGGGGCTTGGTGAACTGAAATTTCAACACTTTTGGTGGGTCTTGTGAACTAAAATTGGGCCAAATTATAGGCTTTGGAGCTAACAAATTTAAAATTTTTCCAAATTTTGGCTAAAGAGCTACAATTGCCAGAGTTTGAGGCTCAAAGAACTGGAGCATGATCCAAATGTGGGTCTTAAGGAACTGCCGGGGAGCCTGAAAAGGGACCCTTGACCGCCGCACATACCCATACCCCCAGGCGGCATAGGAAGCGCAACACGTGACGTACGAGGCTGGCGAAGATACAGGGCTGACAGCCCCATTCAAAATACACGGTTAGCAATTACAAATGGAAAATTAACATACTTGCAGTGGGGTACTTTGTCGAACCCCGACGGTTTTAGAGTAAGATAATTTTGCTTTGACACCACATAACAAATTTAGAATTGTTTGTGAAGATTTCATGATTATGTTTTAATCCAATGGCGACCTCAAAATTGGCGACATCGCTTCCATCACCGCCTGCATACCCCATTTACACATTAACAAACCCACGGCGCATGCGCGAGCCGGGAAATTCAGTTTTGGTTTTGAAACGTAAACAAAGCCGAATATCAAAACAACTCCATGCAGAAAATCACTTCTTTTTATAAAACTAAGCAAAATTACAACAATTACTTCAGGGAATATAAACACTAAAGGCATATCTAGCACATATGTCAAAAAGAAGTTGAAAATTCATCAGATAAGCGAGAAAGGGTCGAATTTTCGGTCAAAAAAATTTTCGAAAAAAAATCATATTTTTTTGGCCTAAAACTTTGCCATAACAAAATTCCCGTACACCACCAATTATCCCCAGACACTGAAATGACGAAAGCACTTACACCAAAATTTGGGCCTCTGGTCAGCCATTCAGAAAGAACGCATAATTTATTCAAGCAATGTTTTTAGAAAATTAATGATTTCTGGACAACTTTTTCGCCCGAAGTAAATACCCGACCGAGCATCCCAACAATTTCTGGGAAGCTAGTTGCGCCTATAACCCAAGAGTTCCCCTTAACACACTGGGAACTATTTCGCTAGGCACTCATCTAGCGACTAACTCCTTATCGAGGAGGAAAAGCTCCATATACCAATGGACAAATATTTCGCTAGGCAATCCTCTACACGATCATCTCCTCGGAGGAGGAAATAAAAAGCTCCATAATACCAATGGAGAGAATATAAAATGCCGCGGACTTACATGAATTCGCTAGGCAGTCATCTAGCGCGTCAAAAGAAATTAAATAAAGAAATAAAAAATTTCTGCATCCGTTCTTGCTGAAAAACTGACAGAGAATGGCCTTAGCCAACAAAATGGCCACCGACGGCTCCGAGCAAGGATGCCCGTGATTGGCCCTCCTGATACCAAACAAGGCACCCAATTGGCTCCCCATGAAAATATCGCGTGACCTCACGAGGGCGATCCCATTTCAGCTGCAGGGATAATTTTAGGTTTCATTTGATGTACAAATTAAACTGCATTTCATGATTTTTGTCCTCAAAAATTAACTGAGTAATCCTCATAGTGTTTTCAAGTCAATTCCCCGGGAGACGGAGAAACGGACATATAGAAAAAAAGATATTTAATTTTATTTAATTTAATCCACAAATTGACACCTGAGTCGGGGCGTTGCAAACGTGTCATATACGGTGAGTATGTGTGTACATGTGTAGGGACCGAGTCTACAGCAAGCTTGAACTTCCCGGCTCGCCCATGCGCCCTGCGTTTGTTACTAGTTAATTTACACATGCGAGTACCCCCTCAGGGCACGCATCTGGAAGAAATGGCAGCCGTTTAAAGCAAAGACAATCTTAATCAGCACATATTCAAGCCATGGATATATTTTAACAGTACTTACAGTTTATGCACCTACTTTCACTTCAGAAAGGCAAACCGTAAAATGTACAGTACCTGTAGCTTAATTCGATTTTACCCACGAATCCAAGAAGCTACTAGAAATTGGATGTTTCTTATTCATCTCAACATTTTGAAAACATACAAAATGTAGTTATACTGAAGCTGTATCAGGAAGTTTCGGTTGATTATGGTTAATTGACATTTTTGTGAGAATGCAATTTGGTTATAGAAACAGAAACAGAATAACCACATCATGATTTCCGAACTTCAGTTCAGTAACCCAGAACGGGTTGACAAGACCAAATTCCTAGGCGTGACAATTGACGAAAATTTGACATGGAAAACTCACATTGATAATATATCAAAGAATATTTCCAGAGGTATTGGAGTTATAAACCAAATTAAGCACTTTGTACCAGAGAAAGTTTTATTTTCACTATATTGCACATTAATTCTTCCTTATATAAATTATGCTATTTTAGCATGGGGAAATACATGTAAGAAATACTTAGAGAAGATTTTTGTACTGCAAAAAAGGCACTTAGAATCATTTCAAATAGTCATTATTTATGTCACTCTGCTCCTATTTTTAAAAAGTATGAATTACTTAATGTTTATGACACATATCATATGGAATTAAGCATATTTATGTATAAACATTTTTCAAATCAGCTGCCTGTAGTATTCGACAACTATTTCATGCAGCAGATAAATCGACATAAGTATCACACAAGAAATGCCGATGACTATAATATATGTCATACAAAAACAGAATTTGCTCACAAAACAATAAGAGCTGCCGGTCCTAGGAAACGGAATATTCATGATAAATATATAAAGATGGCAAAATCAGTAAACCAGTTTAAGTTACAAATAAAGAAAAGTCTAATAAAAAATTACATCTACTATTTAGGCATTATTTAATGACCTCCCCCAACCCCAACTATCAATTTCTTGTGTGAACTGTGGAATGTCTATTTATTGAAATGTTATAAATATTTATATTGGTTCTTTCTTTGCATGTTCTTCTCCTCTTTCTTTTTTCTTTTATTTGTTAAGTTTGTGTACTTGTATGTTGTAACTTAGGGTAGTGTAAGGGGGTGCTCGCTTCAGGCCTTTGGGCCTTTTGAACATCTCCTCATTCAAATGTTTGTGTCTTTTATATATATTTTATATGTTGATTTGAATGAAATAAAATGATGATGTATGATGTATGTATGTATGTATGTATGTATGTATGTATGTATGTATGTATGTAATATTTTCTATTTTGCCGTTTACCATAACTTCAAATATATGCTGCCCACGAATATTTTAGTTATTAATAACCAAGAATCCCTACTTATTGTTAAAAATAGTTTGACAGTGTTTAAACTCATATGACCCATCAAACATGATTCAATATAATATTGCTGCATGGAACTGTTTATTGTGTCTATTTGAATTTGATAACTTACTCTCAAGATTTTTATACACAAAATGCGATAATGATCAATTTTAAATGTATTTTTATTCAAATTTGTTTTGTGCGATTGGAGCCTGGGTTTTTGACATACGGAAAAGTAATTGTCATTTTCATATTAAAATATAATATGAATTTGTACATTTTAAGACACTGTTACCCCTACGAGTCCATCTTTAGGTCTTCATCCTTTCGAACAGATGCAGCAATGTTAAGGGATGGGGTATGAACGTTTGGACAGTACATATTGTGGGACATTAGAGCACATCAGACATATCGAATTGCATTCTGAACACGAAGAATGTCCTTCTGATATCAAATAATTTAGATTTTTTGAAATTTGCATGTAATACACATTTTATGGCAAATGATTAAAAATTGATATTTTTGATATTTAACAGTACTCGAAGTACACTTTATAAATCTGATGATTTATACTTAAAGTGTATGTAGGTCTTTTGAGAAAAAAATCCATATCTTCAATATGAACGGTCAAAATGTTCAATTGATCGTCGGCTTTTCCTCTCAGCTACATACACTTTAAGAATATATCATTAGATTTATAAAATTTACTTCGAGGACTGTTTTATATCAAAAATGTGAAACTATATCAAATTTTAATAATTTGTCATAAAATTTGTATTATATCGTGAATTTCAAAAATGAAAATTATTTGATATCAGAAAGACATTCTTCGTATTCAGAATGCAATTCGGTATGTCTGATGTGCTCTCATGTCCCACAACAATACTGTCGAAACGCTCAAAACGCTCATTCCAGATCCCTTAAATGACAGCCGCTTTAAAAAAAAATCGAAGAATTGACATAATTTTACCTATAGACGAATCCAACAAGCCAAGTCATGGTCAGGATTGGGTCGGCCATTACTGGATCCCCTCAGCACCAAACTGGTGTTGTGACTGCCCAATTGGGTGGATTAAAGCCGCTTAAAATTCGATGTTAGATTCTTTTGTGTTGTAATCTGTCCATCATTCTTTTGTCTACGTGTAACACGGGTGATAGAATGCAGTTTAAAGTACCCTCCAAGGCCGCATCATTTCACATTTTAGGTGAGATGGAGCGTAGAGGTGCGCGTATGTACCGCGTTGTATGCGTAGACTATTTCGGGATACGCGAACGCGCTAGCAGTACTCACAACAGAATACGTGAAGTTGTAAACAAGTTTCGTTCATTTACCAATAAAGGGAGTTTTAATGACGGTAACGGTTAAAAAATAACTTACAGTTATTAAAATAATATTTAACTGGCTAAGAATTAGAATAAACGATAGGAATTTTTGTTTTTACTGTCCTCTACCTATGATAGACGACATGCAGGCTCCACCGGCTGCGCCGGTATCCACTACTCAAAATATTGAGCCAACCCCCCCCCCCGAGCCACAGAGATATGTTTATTTTTCTTGTTTTCTTTGAGGTTTGGGGGCAGGCAGTCTGTCAGAGAAAGAATTTAGTATCTGCGTCCTGTTCACTTTCTTCAATCCTTCCACTTTCTTCAATCAACACGATAGCTTCAGCTAATAATTCTATGTTATTTCCTTTAGGCTGCGTTCACATAGAAGTATACTATTCGGGTATACGGTGCACGTTTTGCAGGTTCACGCGTATAGCTTAAATCGAGCAAGGCAATTTCATAGTACCGGGTCACATAAGAGCTATTCGAAAAGGCCGTATACCTGCGTTTAGTATAGTATAGTGGGAATCGCGCGTGTTCGATTTTAGTGCAGCGTATACCGTCCAAATTTTAAAAACCTAAACCATATGTGGGTAAATTCAGCACATTATGACACCTCATTGAATGCAATGTGATCTCAAGAAGTAAAGTTACAAGCATTTGATAAGACGAAGAAAATGGGTAAACTGACATACTCGCTGTTCGCTATACGAAATACGCTCATTCGATCAGGCTGAGTTCACATATAGTATACTCCTATATGAACTCAGCCTGATCGAATGAGCGTATTTCGTATAGCGAATACCGTATACCGTATACTTCTATGTGAACTCAGCCTTAAGGATATTCAGTTGACTGCTGACGTACCAGATATCAGGTATCAAGTTTCAAAATCAAATATAGTCACTGGTGGTGACTGTTGCTAATAATAGCCTTGTCGCGTGTGGAACCACGTGTAGAGGATAATAGCCAACACCAAGTTCATCACCCTAACAAGTGTGTATTGTTTTCATCATAATAATGATATAACCATACCGTATATGCTTACATGATATTCAAAAAGTTCACTCTAAGTTCAAAATGCGTGACAACAACAACGTCTGGATTTGTGGTTCACCTCACTTGTTAGGGTGATGAACTTTATGTTGGCTATTATCCTTTACACGTGGTTCCACACGCGACAATTCTATTATTAGCAACAGTCACCACCAGTGAACTGTATTTGACTTAGCAACTTGCTACAATTAAAGCGGCATATTCTATTTCTTCTTTCATGCATTACGACCAATACAAACCATTCTATTGGTATTCGTTTAATCCTTTTTCTTAATGACATGGGACTGTCATTACCCAAGGATTGGTATATATTCACGTCGCTCGGACGACATATCTGACAAAATAAGAATAGTTACGTTTCATAATGTATGTATTAATTAAACTCTATATTTTGACAAACTTACAAGACACGCATGTCATTAATTAGGTATACATTATCACTAATTAGGTTTGGCGTATCTCACTCAATGGACAAATTGTGATATTGGTGTTGATGAAGTAGCTACAAATAATTGATGCCGATCGTAGCCATCTACTTCTGATATTTGTGCTAATTAAGTAGCTTCCTATTGTTGATTGCTGTTGATGAAGTAGCTTTTAATTGTTCATTGGCACTATTAAGGTAGCTGTCTACAGCTGATATTAGTGTTGATATAGTACTAGTAGCTCACAATTATGTAGCTGTCCACTACTCATATTGATGCTGCTGAAGTAGCTTCCAATTGTTGATTGTTGCTAAGGTAGCTTTCAACTGCTGATATCCGTGTTGGTGAAGCCCTATTGCTGATTGGTGCTGCGTTTACCATCTACCATTGCATACTGGTGTCAATGATGTTGATGAACCAGATTGGTGTTGGGTTAGCCATATACTGATGATATTGGTGTTGATGAAGTAGATACTTATTGCTGATTGGTGTTGATGAAGAAACTTTCATTTGTACATTGGTGCTAAGGTAGCTATCTACAGTCTACT
Source organism: Amphiura filiformis (assembly GCF_039555335.1). Lineage (NCBI taxonomy): Eukaryota > Metazoa > Echinodermata > Ophiuroidea > Amphilepidida > Amphiuridae > Amphiura > Amphiura filiformis. The sequence goes on from NC_092629.1 coordinate 6,144,613, forward strand.
GATACTGCTGATAATGGTGTTGATGAATTAGCTACCAATTGCTGATTGTACTGGGTTAGCTATCTACTGCTGGTATTGGTGTTGGTGAAGTAATTAATTTGCCTTTTGATGATTGTATTGATGAAGCAGCTACCGAGTGCTGCTTGTTGCTATGTTAGCTATCTACTGCTGACATTGGTGTTGACGAAGTAGATTGCTTTTCTGGTACACAGCAGATCAGGCTGATTCAAATATTCTACCACCAAATGGTCACAGCTGGGATAATGAGGATGGGAAGCTAGAGTACCAGTGGACGGACTGAGAATAACTTAATGTCACAGGATTTAATAGACATACTTGTGGAGGAAGGGAAACCTGAAGATGGAGTGGAAGAAGAAGAGGGTGGCTATGAAACTGCCAATTTAAGAGATATGAATCGCACAGAAATTGGCAAGAATTAGGTTTTTCTATGAGAGTCATTTTAAAATGTGTGTCGCCATCTTACAATTATTGATCCAGGGATATTTATAATGCGTTAACTGGATACCTTGACAGGAACCGAGATATTGGCAATTTTAATTTTCAGTGTCGGCCATTTTGAAATTTTGGCAGCCATCTTGGAAATTTAGGTTCCTTTGCCATTGTAAGTGATACTGTTGGAATCCTTGACCCTAAAACAGATTTTCATTAAAAGCGTGCAGAAAACTCTTATAGAGACGCTGTTTCTTATAGATCGTAACAGGCCTGCAGTGATCCATGGCTTGCGAGGAACTTCATTCCTTTTCATCATTTTCGAATTTGACAATGGAAAATGTTTGTTGTAAAGGTTGCTTTTTATATGACATCATGGAAGGTGTTATATGCCAGATCAGCATTCTCAGTATCATAAACGGGAGACCAATCAATCTGGCTCATATGCAAAATTAGCAACTGGTGGACTATTGTAAATGTTACAATTGCTGAGACGAAACACAGGAAGATGATTAGAAATATGATAATAGGGAATACCTGAAGGAAAAAGATTATCCACATGGCTTGTAAAAATATTGTTAAGTAATGTGGCAGAATGCGGTGTAATCCGAGTTGGCTTATCAACTCTTTGCCAACAACTAAATTCCCTCCAGCAAACAGTACCCAGATAAAAAAAAAAGGTTGTCAACTTGTGACTTCAAAGTTCTACAGAAGGAGAATCAAGATCTGATTCAACGTGTAGCAACACTTGAAACAAAATCAAAACAAGACTTTACACCAACTTCACTTGAGAAATGCAGAACACTTATTATAGAGGACTCTGTGTTACGTGAAGTTCCCAAAGCTGATTTCTCGGATGTGCGTGTTAAACCAATATGTAATTGTACATGCTGGAACAAACAATGTTTCCCGCGGGACAGACGTTAAAGAAGTTACAGAAACAATGGAAGCCATTCTAACAAGTCTTAATGTAAAAGTACCAACAGCGACTCTTCACATATCGGCCGTTTGTCCCCGGACATCTAAACGCGAGGAAGTAGCGACCTACAATGAAAGCTACAACGATCTAGCCTCTCGCTTATCCTGCGGGTTCATCGACATCAGCCCCAAAGTCACATACCAGGGTGGTACTATTGACTCGGGTAAATTCGCAGATAACATGCATCTGAACAAAAGTGGTACCCGTATTCTCCTGAACTGTTTCGCTGCTGTTGTTCCTTCACTAGGCCATTTGTGACCGTCCACGGCGAATGAGCCGTAAATTCCTCCCCAGTCAATTTTGTTTTATTTCGTGTTTAAAAATAAACATCATAAACTTAAAAATGGTATATCATTTGACTTCAAACGATATCCAGAAGCGGGGTTATGGTTTGTTAAACTTTGCTCCTTCAACAAAATTATAGCTTTTTTCGTTTCTACGTGTGTCTCTTTTTCCACATTGCTGGCAATAAATATCAAACAGTCATAATTGGCGGTCATTTCAAATCATCCCCAAGTCAACGAGGTTTAAGAAGGTTCTCTCATTGTTAATTGTTGGTTATGCATACCTATACAAAATACAATGCCTGGTAACCCACCACTTGAAAAGGATTTAGCAAAAGCAAACAAAGACCAGAGCTATTAAAAGTTCTATGCACTTCAATAATAGGATTATTGATTGGTGTTGTGACTATAAAAATAAGACAAATGTCGCGCCAGCTTAAGTGACCGATGAATACGACCTTCGTACACATTTTACACCGTAACTCGGAATACAATTTAGGGAATTTACGGCTCGTTTGTGCTGCCCGGTCACATTTAGTTAATGAAACGTGGGCTATGGTTGCAAAGAAGAAAAAGCCCCATAATGCTGAAATTCGTTGCGAAAAAGGACAGTCGCAAATAAACAAGTCGCTAAACTGCAGTAATCCTGAAATAAATTGCGGAAAAGGACAGTCACGTATAAACAAGTCGCAAAGTATGCCAAACCGAAGGCAATCAAAGGGTCAGATTTACAGCTCCAGAAATCAACAAAACATAGGGCCTGCACTTTGGCTCGTTTTTGCAGGTTTACATGGTCCAATAATCACAAGATGACTGACATGTGGTAACAAAGGAAGCAGTCACTGCAATTTGATTATGTCCCATATGATTGGCCATTCAAGACACCCCTGTGAATATACTATAGCGGCCTTTTCAAAATATAATACCTGTTTGCTTGACTGCATTGACAATACCCGGGAACAATACACACAGTATATGCATTGGACAAACTTTTTACAATAAGCATAAGTGATGATGTGACCTCCAGATTTATACATCGTTCGTCTCGCACCCTGACGACATTTGATTGAATGGACTGCGCCGTGATTACGGTGAAGGACACCGGTTCAAATCCTTTGTTTGGAGCCAATCGATAAAAGCATGCAGGGCCTCTATACCCTATACCCATGTACAGTTTATCCCTTACATAACCTATGTCTTGAATACGCTGGCAAAGTTATGTAATAATCGGATTAATACTATATAGCAGTAGGTAAAAACAAGTTTTGAATAATCTGCGCTACAAAGTCCCATTCAGTGATCCCAGCGAAAGTGAAAAAAAAAAATCAAATTGTTACGTGTATAAATTTTTTAATGAAAAACAAATGGCAAAAAAACAAAACAGGAAAACAACAGTATTGACGAAGTTGAAGCCCCATTCAAATACATGTAGCTAATTTATATACTGTCAGTACCGGTATATAAATTACAGACTCACGTAAATGCATTTTTTTTTGTCTTAGACACACGGCTTTCGGCTGAACCACTACACTAGCAAGCTATGTTAGCACATCTATGACAATGACGAAACGTACAAAATCAGCCATAGGCCTTTTATGACCTTTGACATTCTTTTGTGGCGAGTGACATGGTCTTTCAATTCACGCCGAGTGTCCTTGACAGGTTCGACTATGCTTCAGTGGTCATGAAAGAATTCAAAAGATAACCTCTGCCCCAATAATCCCAGGCAATTATCTGAAACTGCTCCTCGGATCATAAGAACTCAGTCCTCAAATGATAGTCATAATAATGTCCAAAATATAAAAATTACTGACTATCATTGAAGACTGAGTTCCGCAATCTAGTATCCAAAATCTGAATTTTGATGATTTTTACGATCGTCGGGATGAAAAAAAAAATCCAAAAATCACTGAATGGGCCTTTAGTTCCCTACTCTCCTTACCCTGGCAATATAAATCAAAGAAAAATAAAGAAAAAAATAAATAAAACAAGAAAAGAATAAAAAAGACAAAGAAAACGCATTCTGAATACGAAGAATGTCTTTCTGATATCAAATAAATTTCATTGTTTGGAATTCACGATATAATACAAATTTTATGACAAATTATTAAAATTTGATATTTTTCACATTTTTGATATATAACAGTCCTCGAAGTAAATATCATAAATCTAATGATATATTCTTAAACAGTCCCTGGCATACCATACATGTATAGGCCTATGTATAGTACATTAGTCTGCTTTATCTGTTTTGTGCTGTTTTTAAAAGGGCTGGGGTATGAACGTTTGGACAGTATTTATTTTGGGACATTAGAGCACATCAGACATATCGAAATGCATTCTGAATACGAAGAATGTCATTCTGATATCAAATAATTTTGATTTTTTGAAATTCGCAATTTAATACACATTTTATGGCAAATCATTAAAATTGATATTTTTGATATTTAACAGTACTTGAAGTAAACTTTATAAATCTGATGATTTATACTTAAAGTGTATGTAGGTGGGATGAAAAGCCGACGATCAATTGAAAATTTTGACCTTTCGTATTGAAGATATGGATTTTTTTTTCCAAAACACCAAAAAAAAAAAAAGGTCTTTTTGGGGAAAAATCCATATCTTCAATATGAAAGGTCAAAATTTTCAATTGACCGTCGGCTTTTTCCTCCCTGCTACATACACTTTAAGAATATATCATTAGATTTATATAATTTACTTCGAGGACTGTTATATATCAAAAATTTGAAAAATATCAAATATTTATAATTTGTCATAAAATTTGTATTATATTGTGATTTTCAAAAAATGAAAATTATTTGATATCAGAAAGACATGCTTCGTATTCAGAATGCAATTCGATAGGTCTGAGGTGCTCACATGTCCCACAAAAAATAATGTCGAAACGCAATAAACGCTCATTTTAGATCCCTTAAGCAAATTTAAACATAATTTGTAGCAGATGACAGTGCTCATTCAAGCCTGTCAAGGTCAGTTAGTAGCCACTTGCTGAATGGATGGCCATTATCAGCTATCAAAGAGATGCCTTGTGCAGCTGCCAATCACAGTAGAGGTTTGATAACATTTGGTTAAAAACCCAAATGTGATATAAGGACAAAGCTGTGCATGTTGGTACTTAATTGTTTGAAATCTTATGTTGAAATTCCCTTGTATTAGTATTTTCATGTGTAGTGTATATTGTTCATAAATTATATAGCTTTTAAATTTTGGGCATTTTTGCTCTGTTGCACTGTACCATTATGGAATTTGAGCAAATCAATTACCGACACAAGCAGGTATACAGTGTATTATTTTATTTTTATTTCGTATCTCAGGAGCACAGCTCACTTGGTAAGGCGTCAGAATTTGGTACACGAGCGCTTCGAACTTTAAATCGGAAGGTGGTGAGTTCGAGCCTCATCACGGTCACATTAATTTTATAAACCAAATATTGTTCGAACTTTTCATATTTGTTTTTCTTTTATTGTTTCTTTTTCTTTTCTTTTTTTTTCTTGTTTTATTTAATTTTTTCTTAATTTTTCTTTGATTCATATTGCCAGGGTAAGGAGTGAGGGAACTAACGGCCCATTCAGTGATTTTTTCATCTGGACGATCGTAAAAATCATCAAAATTCAGATTTTGTACAATGATATAGTCAGTAATAATCTTTTGATCATTATATGACTATCATCATCCGAAGAGCAGTTTCAGACAATTGCTTTGGATTGTTGGGGCAGAGGTTATCTTTTGAATTCTTTCATGACCGCTGAAGCAGAGTCAAACCTGTCAAGGACACTCAGCGTGAATTGACTGATTTAATTTATATACTGACAGTATATAATAAATTAGCTACATGTAGGCCTATTTGAATGGGGCTTCAACTTCGTCGATACTGTCGTTTTCTTGGGTTTTTGCCATTTTTTCATTAAAAAATTTATAAAAGTAACAATTTGATTTTTTTTTTCACTTTCGCTGGGATCACTGAATGGGGCTTTGCAACGCGATATATTCAAAACTTGTATTCACCTACTGTTATAGCATTAATCCGATTATTACACAACTTCGCCAGCGTATTCAAGACATCCAATGCAAATAATCACCTAGATTATGACGTTCATACCGTAAATATGGCGGAGTACTCAAATTCATTCAACAAAAGCATGATTACAAGCTATTGCAATCTACCGCGACAGCTCGTCTCACACACATAACAAATGCACATATAGGATCAAATAGGTTGACGACAACGTTTGATTGAATGCACTGCATTGCGCCATGATTACGGTGAAGGACACCGGTTCAAATCCTTTGTATGGAGCTAATCAATAATTTCACGCACATCCTCTATTATTGCCCAATTATTGCCCGGGATGATTGCACACTGTAAAAGAGCTATTGTTATAATGTTTGATGAAATCGTGTTTAACTATTTGCTTAAGAAAGGCACAATACAGATAAAGCAGACAGATTTACTACATGTGGTACATGTATACATATAGGGAATGTGTTCGAGTATTACCTAATTATAATAGGGGCGTATCCAAAAATGAATTCACACCCCTTTCAAATGTCGAGCCAAAGTGCAGGCCCTATGCTTTAGGTATCGCGATAATCGCCGAGAAAATGTTGATCAAAGCCGTCAACACCAATACACACAAAATAGAAATACACAAGCCCGCACACAGGCTGGACAGTACTCCGGATGTGGACTTTTTAATCATAATGCAAGGTCATGTCATTACAAATCAAAGATTCAGTGGATAAATCCCCCCCCCCGGATCTACGCCTATGGTCACAAAGAAAAATACTGTTACTTCAAGTATAGTTCATATTCTGATTAATGTGCTGGCCAGGTAAAGCGCGCCGATGTTTTGTTGACTACTCCATATAGATATATAAATGACAGTCTTCATGCCATTGATAGTAAGTCTGATATTCATATATGTGAAAAAGATTATGTTAATGAATGTTCTGAAAATGAGCTGAATGTATCTGGTATTAATAATCATGTAAATGACACAGATATAAACTGTGATCTTCCAGGTGATCGTTGTAATAACTGTGAATTGCCAATAAAAACTGTTGACTTCTCCGCATACAAATGATAGTTGTTATGCCATTGATATTAAGTCTGATATTCATATATGTGAAAAAGAGTATGTTAATGAATGTTCTGAAAATGAGCTGAATGTGTTTGTTATTAATGACCATGTAAATGACACAGATAGAAATTGTGGTCTTCCAGGTGATGTTTGTAATTGTGAATTGTGTAAAGGTGGCATAAAAACACAAAACCTACTATAGACCCTATCGAATACTACGTCACTCGTCATCATTTAAATAAAATTCTGTCCACCATATGGTAGCACAGGGCAATTCGCACGATAATACAATAAAACATGTGATAGGTATGAATGGTTTTGGAATCGAAATAGACACATGTCCCTCTGTCACTTAAAACTTAAAACTTAGAACCTACGTGATTGTTATACCGTTCCGCTTGAGGTTATTCGATACGGTCTATTGCTTGGTATCGCCCACCAAACTCAGAGATGAAGCTGTTTTATCAAGTTGAATCCATTCTTGAGCAAGTTGAGGATGAAGGTAAACATGTTTTATTAATTGGAGATGTAAATTGTGACCTTCTTGCTGTAGATCCCCATTGTTATACTAAAAAGATGAAAGAAATTGCTGAGAGTTTTCATCTCAACCAGGTTATCACTAAACCTACTAGAGTAACAAAAAACAGCCAAACCCTTGTTGATCAGTCCCAACAATGTAAGCGAATGTGGTGTAATTCTTACAAGCATGATTGATCACTTCTGTGTGTATACAATCATAGGTAAAGAGAACAAGGTAAAAAGTCAAAATCCTAAGTACAATGTGAATAGAAAATATAAGAATTTTAATGAAAACATATTTAGACTGGATATAGCTAATACAAATGTCACTAATGTCATTGGTGTAATGTTACTAAACACTCAAATATTGATTATGCTGTTTCTGATTTTGAAAAGGTTTTTCTTGAAACGTATACGGCAGAAAAACATTTCTCCTTGGCTTACTGGGAAGATTTTCGCAAGCTGAGAAATAAAGTAAATGGATTAATTAAAGAATCTAAAAGAATATATCTTGTAAATGCTCTGCAAACTAAAGATTCTAATAAGGAAATATGGGCTAACAAAAGGCATTTTGTACCAGGTAAAAACAAGAACACTGATGTTAGATGTATTAAAACTGAACATGGTGGATGTACAAATTCTAAAGATGTTGCTGATACACTAAATTAATATTTTTCAAATGTTGGACCAAGTATAGCTGATAAGATTCCTGTTGTGCATTGTATAATGACATGCTTTTTATATTAATATAAAGATATTAATGAGGACCATGTTCTAAATCAACTTTGTTCACTCACTGATAAGAAAGCTAGGTGTAGATGATATTCCATCAAAGTTACTCAAATTATCGGCAGACGAAATTACTCCCATTGTGACATTCCTTGTTAATTTATCTCTTAAATCTGGTACCTTTCCTTGTAGATGGAATAAAGCCAGAGATTGTCTAGTCTATAAAGTCGGTGATAATACAGACCAGGGAAATTATAGGCCCATATCAATTCTTCCCATTTTATCAAAAATCATTGAGCGTGCTGATGTATTTGACCAACTTTACCCTTTTCTATACTCACATGATATGCTGCATGACAGCCAGTCAAGTTTTCGGTCAGGTTTTTCAACATCTTCCGCATTATTAAACAATACAGAGGATTGGGTAAAATCAATTAATGATGGTGAGTACATTGGTCTTGTTATGTTAGATCTAAGAAAGGCTTTCGACACCATAAATCACAATATTCTTATTGATAAGTTACCAAACTTTGGTATGGACGATCATGTTATCAACTGGTTCAGAAGTTAGATCTCATGTAACTGATGTTAATGGCTCAATATCTAATGACCAAACACGTTTTTGTGGTATTCCACAAGGCTCGATACTTGGGCCACTATTGTTTATTTTTGTATGTTAATGAACTCCCTAAATATGTTAATAATATATAGGTGAGCATGTATGCTGACGATGCAGCAAATTTATTATTCTTCGAAAGATGTTAATGATATTGTTAGAATAATGAATAATGATTTAAATATTGTTGACAACTGGCTGGCAAATAACATGCTGAGTCTAAATGTTGATAAAATCCATTTTATGTTAATTGGTACTCCATCAAAGGAACCCGTCTCCAAAGGGTAAACCATTGTAAACACCTTGGTGTTGAAGTTGACGATAAACTATTATGGAACAATCAGATTGAGCAAGTGAGAAAGAAAGTTTTAACCGGTTTGTATTTTCTAAGGAGAGCTGCTAATTTGATCCCCAAACATCATCAGTGTCTACTTTATAAAAGCATTGTTGCCACTCATTTTGACTATTGCAAAGTTGTTCGGGGAAGATGTAACAAAACCCTTGGTAATAAACTCCAAGTCTTACAAAACAAAGCAGCTAAAATTATTACAGGTGTAAGTAGATACGAGTCTAGTACAGAAGCTTTAAATGTTTTGAACTGGAAAAATCTTGAAGACAAGTTATATATAAATGAAGCAGTTACAATACATAAGATTATTAACATTCAAGCACCAAAATATCTGTGCAATAGATTTGTTAAAAAGGAAACTTGTTATAACACCAGATATAAAGATGTTTTATCATGGATAAGCCAAATACTGAATATATGAAGCGTAGCTTTAGCTACAGAGGTGCTCAACTGTGGAACTCGATAGATGATAATGTTAGAAGTGTGTGTAATATGAAACATTTTAAACAACCTATTTCTTAATATTTGTGAATAATTTATCATTTGTATATTTTATATTGTGACATTTCTGTATTTATGCAACAGTGGTCTTGATGATAGTTTCTTGGTTTTAACAAATTAATTATATTAGTATATAAATCATTAGCGTTTTATTGTTGGAAGATGTATGAATGATGTGTGTTTAGTGGATGAAATGGTATGACATGATGCATGGTGTCTTGGGGTGGGGGTGTGTGAGTGAGGTGAGAGTGGAGTGTATTTGGTATTATAATGAGGGCGTGAGTCGGTAGTAGCTTATGTGTGAGTATGGGTGTGATTGTATGAGGATGAATGCAGGTTATTTTTATCATATTTATTCATTATAAATATTTTTGTCCGTTTGTGAAATATTGTGTTAGTTTTAGTCTATGTACATTTTTATATTATTATTATACTAGTGAAATTATCACATAACAATGCAAATCTGTTTCGTATAAATGGCTTGACCATCCACACTCTTCAGTTGCAATGTGGAAAATGACAAAGAATATGTCTTGAGTTTGGTGCGCGCGAGAGAGGAATTAACGCATCTGCGTATCTTAAAATTGCGCAACACAATACGCGTCTTAAGTGCGTATCCATGTCTAGGGCCTACTTATTGCTATATATGCTAAAACATGTTATTTATTGTTACACAGTAAGTGTGTTTTTCTATACCTGCAGCCACTTGCTGGTTCGTTTCTGTGGTTCAAGGTTGACATTTGTGGTTTAGGTATAATAAAGTATTTCTCAGTAATGCATAGATTGCATTTTTTGTTATTATTATCAGTGGAAGCAGGTTGTGAGAGAACACGATGTTAAAAAAATCAGTGGTAGATTTGTGTGTAGCATGATTTAAAAGATCAAAATTAAAATCACCCATCAGGTAAACTTATCAAGGCACTTATCTAACTTATGTAAGAATTCCTTACAACAGGTATCTGGCGATTTATAGATTTATAGATCGTACCAACAATGATGTTTAATATTATATATTATATTAAAAAACAATTCTCTTCAAATATGCGCAAAAGCAATTATAACCTCAGAGCTCATTTGTTTGTCATTACGAAAATGTTATCTACACAGCAAAAACACTGTTTAAAATGTCGCTGTTTAAAACGATGTTGAACAACATTGTTTAAAAGACAGTCCTTGAATTTTAAACAGTGTGTGTTTAATTCATGAATAATACCAAAAAGGAACTTTTAAACAACGTTGTTTAAAAAAGATCGAATTTTGCAAAAGAGGGGTTTCCTTCCTTGAAAGCAGGGTCAGATTCATCATCATGGCGGATGACTATGTGATTGACTTGCTCCAAAAGTGGGAAATGCCAGACCTAATTGATATATTCAGAGGTAAGTGTTTGGTTTAAATATTGTTTGATGTGATAGAGTATTATATGAACACACAGTTGTGTGTTGTACATGCTAAATGATGCAAGCTGTGTAGTAGTATGCAGCCGTGATAAGTACAGTGTGAGTGTAAGCTTAACCACATCAAACAATATTTAAACCAAACACTTACCTCAGAATGTATCACATTCACACTGCTCATGCACAGATGCATGGGGCTGATGTGCATGTCAGTTCTTCTTGCCCATTCTCCCAAGTAAATTGATTTCAACAAACTAAAATGATTAAAACTTTTAAACAACAAGTTTAAACAACTATGTATGTTTTAAACAATTGTTTTAAACAACAGCCATAAACAGCTTTAAACAACTGTTTGTTTTAAACATTTGCTGTTTAAAATACTTTAAACAACTGTGTACATTTAAACAACTAAAGTTAAACAACCCTGATGTTTAAAAACTGTTGTTTAAAAATTGTTTAAAATTTTAAACAATTGGCTGTTTAAAGTTTAAACAACACAAGGTTGTTTAAACTTTGAACAGAAGTTGTTAGAGTGACCGACGTTTGTTTAAAAATTTTAAACAGTTGTTTAAAATATTTTTTTCTGTGTACAAGAAAGCTTGAAGTTAGTGCCCTTATTGCGTTCGTGGTATGTTCGGCAAATTGTTGCGTCGAGAACTGACTCTGGGGTAGCTGCATGTTCCTTTGAACCGCTGCAATATTTGCAGCTGAACGACCAGTTCTTAGACGTCCACTTCGTGCTTTGCATCTATTCATCACACTTCCGTAGTTGTGAAAGTTGTTCGTATAGCAGGTAGGGTTCAACGAGACTCTTGCGTTCGGGAAACGAATCCGAAATTGACGCTGCACTTCCAAAAACCTTTCTTTTCTTAAGGGCGTACTACACCCATGTATTGGTTTGATTTGTCTAAAAAAATATTTTTTCATTTATAGCTAGGCGATATATGCACGGATCATGTGAAATAAAGAAAAATAAAAAATAATAAAAAAGGTGCTTTTAAACCATTGTATAGTAAGTCATTTTAGCCCTATATATTTTTTGTTTACATGTATCCTGGTAACTCAGATGGTGTTTCATAACAAACCATAATATATTCTTTTCAACATGTTCAAGTAGAGGTCATGAATAGAATACATTAAATCCTTTGTTATACCATCTATAGAAATGTACTCACTGATTATAACACTGAATAAATTAAATAGGCCTAATCTCTTCCACATAGACAATTTAATAAGTACTACACCATGTATTTATCTTCTATAATGTGGTGTTAGGAAAAGAGATTAAAAAAGGCTATAAGGTCATCAAAGGTCAGGTTATAGGTCAATTGGTTCAGGTCAAATTCAGGCATCAACATGTGGTAGTCTGTGATATCATACATGTCATAATGAGGCATCAATTTTGATATTTTGTCTGTTACTGGATATATAATGGAAATATGTGAGGTGGATATACTAAAATACCTTAGGATGTAAATGGTGAGTACAATTTAGATTGCCTAGTTGAGATGAATTGGGCAAATAAATATAAAATAGTTACCAAAATCACAAAAATGAAGCTTACGGAAAACTACCAAATATGGTGGTATGGGTGACAAAAAATACAATCTTTTTCAACATTGCTGTAGTGTGGTTGTGGTAACCTGTTACCTATGGCTTAATTAAGTTTCAGTGAAATAGTGTCGCAAGTTCAAACTAGAACTGTATACAGATCTGAACCTAGCCGTTTTAGCGGAAATGACCCCTACATGACCTTAGATGAAATAACTCCTGAATTTTGACCTTTCGGGTCATAAATATTTTTAACATGTTTAGAATGTGGTACGGACCATTCCACTAGAATTTTAGCTTGATTGGACCAATTTTCAAATTTGACCTTTGACCTGTAAACTTTGACCTTTGGGATCACAAATATTTTTAATATCTTTAGAATGTCGTAAGGATCATTTCTGTTGAATTTAAGCTCAATTGGACCAATTTGAAAAATTTGACCTATAAACTTTGACCTTTGGGGTCACAAATAATTTCAATTCGTTCAGGATGTCATAAGGATCATTTCTGTGCAAGTGGCATCAACACACTATATTACATGTAGCAGATATGAATTTTTGAATTTTTTTAGATTCTAACCGGAAATGACCCTTATGACATTTGACCGAATCGGAGAAAAACCTTTGTGCACCCCTTAAGGTCAATACATGTGTGTAAGTATCAACTCTGTACTACTTAATTTGTGCGAGAAGTAGCATTTTGAAGGTATTTCGTAAATGACAGGAAGTTGCCCCTAAATGACCTTTGATCCCAAATCGGAGAGCAACTTTTGTGTACCATCAAAGGTCAATGCATGTGTGCAAGTCTCAACTCTGAGCCATAAATTTGTGGAAAGAGTAGCATTTTAAGCTGAAATCACCTTTTGACCCCTGTGACCCTTGCGTGACCTTTGACCCGGAACTGGTCGCTTGTCAAGTTACATCTTGGCCAGTGGTGCTTGTGACCATGGAAGAAAGAGATTATCTCTTTCTTCCATGTTGTGACCAAGTTGGTCAAAGTCGGCTTCAGCATGAAGGAGCAGTGCAAATTTTTTATGCTAATTAGCTAATTTGCACGATTCCAAAAATGGGGAAAAAATCACATTTTTGAGAAGACAATGGTCTTAAAAAACTACACGATATATACACGATTGTGATGCGATCAAGCAAAATCAGTTGGAACTCGGAAATATTAATTTTCAGTTTCTTATAGGATAGTAAAAAGCATTTACAAAGCTGGAATTTGCAGAAAACATTGAAATTGAACAACCAGTTTCAAAGATATGAGCAATTAAAGACTCGAGTTTCCAAAACAACAGGAAACAAAAGGAAATGTTAATTCCTTTGTTTGGCTGTATCTCAAAATCAATATTTTCGCGTTCCGACTGATTTTGCTTGATCGCATCACATTTTTCCTAAAGCAAGGATAGACAGTTTACCCATTACAGACACTTTTAAGGATTAGGAGCCATGTTGAGTTGTCTTGAAGTTGGTATGGAAATTAAGGGTTGCATATAGGAGGAATGGGTGCCTTACACATGTACTTGTAAAAGAAATGACAGTGGAGATCAAAAATCAGAAGTTAACACGTAATACTTTTGTAGTGTTATTAATGTCCTGTAACTTGAATATCGAAAACAATCATAATAATAAACATCTTCAACATAAGTTGTTCTCAATATGAATTTTTAAAGTAAAAGCTTTGCATCGGAATATTGTTTATTACTTGAACTTTATAAGGTACCAGTCATGTATGTTTATAAATAGCTTAGATCCTGGGCTAAAATAGAAACTTCCAGGTAACTCTACAGGTATAATAGTATTACTTGTCCGATTCTATTTCGAAACTTGTTATAGAGGTTTTTTAAGTGACAAGTGCACTTGGTGCAAGAATATAAAATTTCCGTATGCAAACTTAGTATTACAGTCAAAATAACAATGACCTAGAATATTAGGCGCAAAAGAAGTACAAAATCTTAACGTTACTATGGTAAGGCCGCTTAAACAAGTTTTTAGGTTCTCGTACCACTGGCTTATTTTTTGTATAATGGTAGTCATGATCAATAATGATGACTATTTTGATAGTCGTTTTGAAGGGACCACCAGCAGTATACACCAAGAATCTTGATGAACAATATACCGTAAAGGTTCGCCTAATGGCGCTATGGGCTCCCTCGACACAAGTGTAATTCTATGCACAACCTAAAAGTGTCCTCCCGTAAAATTCCCACCAGCAAATAAGGGCGCGGAACCTTAATGCTTGTTGGGATTTCAGAGTGGGGAGCTTTCTATTTGCACATGGAATTTACCCCAAGGCAAAGGAGCCCATTAAGTGCCCCATTAGGCGAATCTTTACGGTATTTCGATACAAAATGTTTTATTCATACATATGTGCTGCAATATAAACATGCATGAGCATGAAAGGGTAACATCATTTTATCATAGATATTGGGAAGTATGTTTTCAGTGAATAAAGACAAAATGTTCAAGATATTGTTTCATTTTGACATGATTTTTGGGAAAATGTAAAAAAAATCCATGAGTTGGACAAGTTAGGAGGGTGGGCTACGAGAACCTTCAAACTTATTTAAGTGGCCTTAACATTTGAACAAGTATTCAAATCTCAGCAAATAAATGTTTTAACAAGTAACAAATACTACAGTACACAAAACAGTTGTTTCAGTACAAGCAATTTGGTATATACATTAAGTCTTACCGCTTTGAAACTATCAACAATCTTGTTCCTGGGCCCTTATTAAGGTTAGCCGAGAGTTTTTCATGCGCTTGATTTCAGAGGGGCGTAAGTTCATAACAGAAACAGCCATGCAGAAAATGAACAAGCGTACCGGGACGTAGGCCTACTTACAATAGAATATCGATCCACGGTCAAGACATGAAAAGGCTATGAAACTTGGCTTAGCTCGTGCCCGGAGCTCGGATGCCGGGGGGGGGGTTGGCACAAGCCATTTTCGGCAATTTTCACAAGGATTTTATAAATTTTAAAATTGATTGGGGGCACTTCGTCAAGCTACGCCCTGGAAAATGTGTTGATTTTGAATTTATAGCCTTGATATCTTTGATGAAATCAATGCTGCTATTCCCTGATTACAATGTAAGGGTAGGCAACAACAACAATATCAAAAAGCAATTATTTGTAAATCGAATTTGGGATGAAAATCAACAAGACAGACTTAGCAGGCCTACAAAGTGAAAAACAATCAATCACGATTCACTGCACTCAGCGAATCAATCAAATAAAACTAAAAAGAAAGGAGCAAGAAAGATAAAGAAATAGTGAAAAAGAGAAAGAAAGAGAGAGAAAGAAAATGAACGAAAAAGAAAGAAAGAAAGAAATGAAAGAAATGAAAAAAAAAAGAAATGATAAAAGAGAGGGAGAAAGAAAAGAGGAAAGAAAGGAAGTAAAAATGAGAAAAGAGAAAAAAAAGAAAATTCAGCCACACGGAGACTCGAACCCACAAAAATAGTTCATATTAGATTCCCAGTCCAACGCTCTATCCACTCGGCCACAGATCAACTTACACAAATTGACTGTTCTCAAAGCGGATGATATAACTATAATTGGATGCAATTACATATGATTACAATCGCGTCCGTATTATGGCTCTTAGAATAAACACGCATGTCGGCGCTGAAATTTTGAACGAACTGATGGAGGAAAACCTCGTTTTTTGCAAAACTAGCTTCAATTTGGAGTGAAAATCAAATGGAATAGCAATTGGCAGAATGTTGAGAAATAATGTAGGTATTCAGATGTCTAAATTAACGTCTTGTAATCAAGATATCGATAATTTCACAAACCAGCTTTTTCTCAAGCAAATTCTCCAAAATTTTCCCCCAAAACGGGCTTTTAAAATTTAATCGGTACTGTATTTGGTTCTTCTCCATGGCAACATTATTTCTTTGATCGATTTGTAATACAATACGAAAAAGAAGAAAACAATCGCTCGGTGTGGATTTATACGGAGCGCACATTTGAAAAAACCTCATGGAACGTGTTTTTGATCTTGTGAACATGGTGGGTAAAAATGCTTTAAACGAAGGATTTTAAAATTTATTCTAATAATTTGTATATAACACACACAAAAATGTTAAGCTACATCCAATGCACCAACATTTCACTCGCTGCGATATTTGATTACTGAGAAAACTCTGTTTTAGAGAACAACTTTATACGTCTTTTATACGTTTTTTATACGTCTCTTAAAATCACTCCTTTGAATAAACATGCAATGCCTTATGGAGAATACTTCGAGTCTTCATACTGGCACTGTAACTAAAATTTGATGAAATTAAGATGCACGATGTTTTTATTTTTTTTAATTTGTTGAACAGAATTTTCATCAGAAATGCTTCAAATCTCATCAAATTGTAAGTAAAATTGGTTGCAAATAATTTGTTACTAACATTATAAGTTTACAATACAAAAAACATTGATTTGTGATCACCCGCATCAAAGAAATTGACATTTTCTACTTTTGAGACATTTTTGTCTAAAAAAAACCCAATTTACTGCTGATTCATCAAAAAAAAAATTAAATGCATTTAAAATGGGTAAAAAAAACCAAGAAAACCGTAAACAAACTTGGTTTTTTTTGCCTAGTAGAAGGTACCAATATTCTAGCTTTGTACTCTTATTTCTACAGACGATGTTAGCAATATTTATTTTTACTTGCACTATATACAGCTTGAATAACCTTTGTGAAGGGTTTTCCTAGCCAAGATTATTGCATTAAAAGTACAATTCATGTAAAGTTATTTTCAAGAAAATGTTTTCCTCTAGGGTAAGGCAATCTATTCGTGTAGGCCAACCTTTTTGAAGAAAATGTGGGAAAACTATTCCAAAAAGACTTAGACTGAAATACATCTTGCAATGTGTTAATTTTGATTATGCTAGCTTTCAATCAAAATGGTATATACAGAAATTAAGAAACATGTGATAATTGACATGATTTACTACCCCAATGGGTAGGGTGCATTGATGTATGGAATATCATGTTTTTTTGCTGATCAAGCTATCTTTGCTCGAAAAGTTTAGGCATTTTAAAGCATCTCACCGTCTCTATAATAGTAGAATGTAAACACTCAGTGGTTAATTATCTCGTTCTTCCTTGCGAGCATGAAGTAATTTTTTAACACAAATAGTCTAGAGCTAGATTTTCTATATAAACACGATGAAAATACCAACAAAAAAATATAATGAAACGTCATGTGCTTTTGCACTTTATGTGCTGTTAATGCCCATCATGAGCGTGAAAATCCAGAATGACAACTTAAGAAATCCTTATGTTTGTGACTACACCATTTTCATATTCCATGATGAATGTTTTGGGAAGCTGTTCGATGACTTCTTTTTCCGTCATGGCCAGCAGTTTAAATACTTCATTGCTTAGCTGGATTGGCGCACCTGTTTCTGTGGCGAGGTATATGTTCCTGTTAAATGAAAAGCAAAAGAAATTGTTTGTTCAAATAAGCGGTGTCTTTGACCATGACGTGGACACAGGATGGCTTTTGAGAACGGTGTTTAGGTTAGAGATTGAAGCTGTGACCTTCAGTCATTTATATAGGTTCTGAGTTCAGTATATATATCAAGGGTTGAGAGCCAGAAAGCCTCAACTCACAATCACCTGCTCCCACAAAATGAGCATAAAGTCGTCAGGGCACTATAGAAGATACAGTCCATTAATCATGACAAAATTAAGATCTGAAGTTACCTTTCCCATCCCTGATTTGACCTAGCTTTTGGTATAAATGCAGTCATGTGTGGGCCGACTGATGTGCGCGTGCCATCAGTGTATTTATAATGAGGGTCATTCAGGTATGCCTTTTCCCCTGTTTATGAGAGCAGAATACTTTGATGAGAGTGTTTGCATGCATAAGGAAGGTAGTGTCAAGTGTGGGCATGAATAGAATGTGTCTGCATAAATAATGAAGGTCCATTAGGTGGTACAGGTGGTGTGCATGCCAAACATTGATTAATAAATGAGATAGGCTATATGAATGGTTGAAACTGTTACTGTATATAGCCTCAGAGAAAACATTTGTTTGTACTACATCACACATTTATAGGGGATGTAGGCCTACAATAATTATGAGTCCCATGAGCCCCAGGGAGGGTAAAATGCAGGAGGTGGGGTGGGGCCAAAGATTTTTGGCAGGTCGAGGGGGGGTGAAGGGGTAGCAATCATTTTTTTTTTTTTCGAAAATCGGAGGAGGGTGATATAATGATAATGATGGTGATGATGATGAAGAATGACGTAGAGAAAGAGTAGGGGGATGATGATGATGATGATGATAATGACGACGTACGATGATGACACGGATTTGACCTTTGATCTCTAAACTCTGACCTTTGGGGTCACAAATATTTTTAACATGTTTAGAATGTCGTAAGGATCATTAATGTTGAATTTGAGCTCGATTGGACCAATTTTAAAATTTGACCTTTGACCCCTAAACTTTGACCTATGAGGTCACAAACATTTTTAATATGTTTAGGATGTCATAAGGATCATTTCTGTGCAAGTGGCATCGACATACTATGTATTGTTACATGTAGCAGATATGAATTTTTGAAGATTTTTAGATTTTAACCGGAAATGACCCCTTAATGACCTTTGACCCCAATTCTATGAACACCCTATAGACACTGGGTATAGCCGATGCATATGTGCAAGTGACATCATCGTACTATATAATATGTGGCAGAAGAAGCATTTTGAAGATATTTGGTTTTATACCGGAAATTACCCCTTAATGACCTTTGACCCCAAATTTGTGAACACCATATAGTACATAGACATAGCCGATGCATATGTGCAAGCGACGTCATTGTAGGATGTAACATGTAAGAGAAGAAGCATTTTGAAATTTGTTTGAAATTTGTTGCCAGAAGAAGAAAGAAAGAACTAGACTAAGCTGTGGTCTAACCCACGAACACAGCCGTGTTGTTACCCCTAATGACCTTTGACCCCAAAATATATGAAAACGGCCATAGACATTGGCTAATGTCAATGCATGGGTGCATGTGGCACCACTTTGCTATGTTACTTGTGGCAGAAGGGGCATTTTGAAGGTTTTCGTCTCAGACCGGAAGTGACCCCTTAATGACATTTGACCCTAAATAAAAAAATACCACATATGAATTGGGTACCCACAATTCATGTGTGAACATACCGTTACTGTCCAATGTTTTTCTTAGCAAATAAAAAAAATTGACGGTTTTTCGTTTTATACCGGAAGTGACCCCTTAATGACATTTGACCCCAAATAAAAAAATACCACATATGAATTGGGTACCCACAATTCATGTGTGAACATACCGTTACTGTCCTATGTTTTTCTTAGCAAATAAAAAAAATTGAAGGTTTTTCGTTTTATACCGGAAGTGACCCCTTAATGACCTTTGATCCCAAATCTGTGAGGACCCCATAGACACTGGGTAATAACAATGCATGTGTGCAAGTGGTGTCACTGTCCTACGTAATTTGTGGGAGAAGAAGCATTTTAAACGTATTTCGTATTATACCGGAAGTGGCCCCTTAATGACCTTTGACCCTAAATATAAAAATACCACATATACACAGGATAACTACAATTTATGTGTGAACATACCGTTACTGTCCTATGTTTGTCTTAGCAAATAAAAAAAATTTGAAAGTTTTTCGTTTTATACCGGAAGTGACCCCTTAATGACCTTTGACCCAAAATCTGTGAGGACCCTATAGACACTGGATAATAACAATGCATGTGTGCAAGTGGTGTCACTGTCCTACGTAATCTGTGAGAGAAGAAGCATTTTAGTTGAAATCACGTTTTTGACCCCTATGACCTCTGCGTGACCTTTGACCCCACGAGTTTCATATGACATGTAGGGGCATGGTCAATGATGGTTGTGACCAAGTAAGGTCAAAATCGGTGTAAGCATGTAAGTGCTAGAGCAAATGAAGTGGTCGGCAGAAAGAAGAACTAGACTAAGCTGTGGTCTAACCCACGAACACAGCCGTGTTGTTATCCCTAATGACCTTTGACCCCAAAATATATGAAAACGGCCATAGACATTGGCTAATGTCAATGCATGGGTGCATGTGGCACCACTTTGCTATGTTACTGGTGGCAGAAGGGGCATTTTGAAGGTTTTTCGTCTCAGACCGGAAGTGACCCCTTAATGACATTTGGCCCCAAATAAAAAAATACCACATATGAATTGGGTACCCACTATTCATGTGTGAACATACCGTTACTGTCCTATGTTTTTCTTAGCAAATAAAACATTTTGACGGTTTTTCGTTTTACACCGGAAGTGACCCCTTAATGACATTTGACCCCAAATAAAAAAATACCACATATGAATTGGGTACCCACAATTCATTTGTGAACATACCGTTACTGTCCTATGTTTTTCTTAGCAAATAAAAAAAATTGAAGGTTTTTCGTTTTATACCGGAAGTGACCCCTTAATGACCTTTGACCCCAAATCTGTGAGGACCCCATAGACACTGCGTAATAACAATGCATTTATGCAAGTGGCGTTACTGTCCTACGTAATTTGTGGGAGAAGAAGCATTTTAAAGGTATTTCGTTTTGTACCGGAAGTGGCCCCTTAATGACCTTTGACCCTAAATAAAAAATACCACATATACACAGGGTAACTACAATTTATGTGTGAACATACCGTTACTGCCCTATGTTTTTCTTAGCAAAAGAAAGGAGAAGAAGAATTTTGAAGTTTTTTCGTTTTATACCGGAAGTGACCCCTTAATGACCTTTGACCCCAAATCTGTGAGAACCCCATAGACACTGGATAATAACAATGCATGTGTGCAAGTGGTGGTACTGTCCTACGTAATCTGTGAGAGAAGAAGCATTTTGAGTTGAAATCACGTTTTTGACCCCTATGACCCCTGCGTGACCTTTGACCCCACGAGTTTCATGTGACATGTAGGGGCATGGTCAATGATGGGTGTGACCAAGTTAGGTCAAAATCGGTGTAAGCATGTAAGTGCTAGAGCAAATGTAGTGGTCGGCAGAAAGAAGAAGAAGAAAGAAAGAAAGAAAGAAGAAAGAACCTGTAAGAAAAAAGACACAGCCGTGACTAACGTCACGGCTGTGTAAAGAAAGAAGAAAGAAGAAAGAACCTGTAAGAAAAAAGACACAGCCGTGACTAACGTCACGGCTGTGTAACTAGAGTCAATAGATTCTGAGTACAAGCCGCCGGCAGTAAATATAACATTAATGAGTCAATTTAACTTGACCCCTAGGTCACGGATGGGGTCAACTGCTATTGCATTGTGCTTAGGATGTCATAAGAAATATTCCTGGTGAATTTCAGCTTAATCGGAACTTATACATGGATTTTGATTTTTTTTTTAATTTCTGATTGTCCTTTTGACCCCCTTAATGACCTTTGACCTCAATGAAAAAAACCCTTTGTACACCGACAAAATGCATTGTTCCAATTTTAATTTAAAAATTCTACTATGTTCAGTTGTCGAGATAAAAATTCTTGAAGTTATTTAGTTAAAAACAGGAAGTGACCCCTTAATGACCTTTGACCCCCAAAATAAAAATACTATGCATACATCAGGTAACACTGATTCATGTATGATAGTTATATTACTCTGGTCTGTTCACATTTTGAGATAAAAAAATTTTGAACTTTTTGGTTTTTGACCGGAAGTAACCCCTTAATGACCTTTGACCCCAAAACTGTAGGCATCCTAAAGACCCTGGCTAGTAGCAATGCATGTGTGCTAATGGCGACTCTCTGCTATATAATTTGTAAAGACAGTGATTTTTTCAGACCGGAAATGACCCCCTTAATGACCTTTGACCTCAATTCTTTTTAGCAAGTTTTAAGCACTGCCACATGTTGATTCATATGCATGAGTCACATGATCATTGCATGAAATTTGTGGAAGGAGTAGCATTTTTGTGAAATCACATTTTTGACCATTATAGCTAGGTCAAAGGTCACAGCAAGGTCAATGTCAAATGGAAGGTTTGGCCTAGCCCAGTGGTCTTTTGGTTCAAGTTTGGTTGAAATCTGTCAATGCCTTGCGGAGCTAGAGCATTTTGATTGGTTGCCAGAAGAAGAAGAAAGAAAGAATTGGAAGAAGACAGAACTAGAGTCAACAGACGCTGAATACAAGCCGCAATTTGACCCCTATAACTTGACCCCTGGGTTACGGATGGGGTCAACTGCTCTTGCACTGTGCTTAGGATGTCATAAGAAATATTCCTGGTGAATTTCAGCTTAATCGGAACTTATACATGGATTTTGATTTTTTGAAAATTTTTGATTGACCTTTTGACCCTTTTAATGACCTTTGACCTCAATGTAAAAAAAAAAACCTTATGTACACCGACAAAATGCATTGTTCCAATTTTAATTAAAAATTCTAACATGTTCAGTTCTTGAGATAAAAATTCTTGAAGTTATTCAGCTAAAAACAGGAAGTGACCCCTTAATGACCTTTTGACCCCCAAAATAAAAATACCATGCATACATCAGGGAACACTAATTCATGTATGTTGGTTATATTATTCTGGTCTGTTTACATTTTGAGATAAAATTTTTTGAACATTTTTGGTTTTTGACCGGAAGTAACCCCTTAATGACCTTTTGACCCCAAACCTGTAGGCATCCTAAAGACCCTGGCTAGTAGCAATGCATGTGTGCTAATGGCGACTCTCTGCTATATATTTTGTAAAGACAGTGATTTTTTGAATATTTTTAGCTTTCAGACCGGAAATGACCCCCTTAATGACCTTTGACCTCAATTCTTTTTAGGAAGTTTTAAGCACTGCCACATGTTGATTCATATGCATGAGTCACATGATCATTGCATGAAATTTGTGGAAGGAGTAGCATTTTTGTGAAATCACACTTTTGACCATTATAGCTAGGTCAAAGGTCACAGCAAGGTCAAAGTCAAATGGAAGGTTTGGCCTAGTCCAGTGGTCATTTGGCTCAAGTATGGTTGAAATCTGTCGAAGCATAAGAGAGCTAGGGCGAAACGTGGCAATTCACGCAAAATGTCACGAGGTTGCCAGAAGAAGAAGAAGAATTGAGAAGAGACAGAACAAGCCGACATCCGTCGTCGGCTTGTAACAAGCCGACATTCGTCGTCGGCTTGTAAAGATCCGATAGCATTTCAAGACCTAGCCGTGACGCAAGTCACGGCTAGGTAAATACAAAATATAGCTCAACATTGAAAATAAAAGCATTTTAACCGGTTCGTTGTGGAGCACCAAGTTCATGAAGTCATAAAAGAAATCAGGGACCGCTTATTCTCATTTTACATATCAACATTATTTCCCTAATGTGTTAGCAACACATATCCAAAATTTTAACGAAATCCGTTGATAGTAAGCTTTCCAAAATGAAGTGAATTTAAAACATCAGTGATGTACCACCTTTTGGCTTATATCATTAGAAGCATGTACGCTTCATTGATACTGATGCCACCAATTGAACGAGAAGATTTGCCCCTTCATTTTGCATACCACTTTGTCCAATTTCTTTTCTCATTTCTTCACAAAATGCAAAAAATGCAAAAAAAATGCAATGGGTGTAGTACCCCCTTAAGTATACCTCTGCCATAAAAGTCCTCTATTGTGTTGTGAATTGCCTTATCTTGACACCTTGCAAACCTATTTAGAAATAAGCCGCGCAGTCACAAAATGCACGAAGGCCTATTTAAATTCAAACATTACGCCAGGTGAAACCTTTGTAATTGTGTAACTGTTATGCTAATTGTTGGTCAATGACAAGATTGCAATTCGAGTACATGACAAGTAAATGGGATTAAAATCGATTGTATTTCGTTCATGCATGTAAAACAATTATCACTTTTCAAAGACAAGGCAAACATGCATTACGTGTATGCCTAAGGCATCTGTATGCCTTACTCTTAGCAATCGGACACATCGGACAAAGTGATTTGTGATCCTCGGACATAAAACTAACTAAATTAGGCTTCTTTTGCTTTCATTTCTTCATCATATACTTTTATAAAGATATTTAGAATATGTACATGTAACAATATAAGGCAAAAAAAAAATGTTTGTTTGCCAAGACACGACCGACCCAAAAAATGAAAAACCAAGCATGACAAGTACATGTATGGTCTGGGATTGTGTACTCCAGCCCGATTTTGTTACCAAAGAGGTTAAACTTTATGGTAAGGTTGAAATGCATTCATACCCTCCTATATCAAAGCAGCCAATCAGAAAAGCGGTTAGAAAGGTAAATGCGAAGTGCATTGAAGTGTATAATGTGCAATCCGCCTACTGCGCGCAGTGTTTTCGTACGCTATCGCATCGCATAGGATTTATTTATTTTTCGGGCGGATTGATGCATTTATATTTGATCCTGTTTTTCAAACTTTTTAGTGATAGTTTTGTTATAAAAACAGCAAAAATTTCCTTCTCGTGTACGAAATACTATTCAAATAGATTAATTTTGTATTGGCCCCTAAATGAATGGTTCTTCTACAATTCGAGCAACCACCCTCTGAAATTGGATAAAGTTGTTTTTGGACCACGCTGTACACAAAGTTCTTCAGAAGAAAAACCTTCGCGTATATTTCCAAACGTTTAAAACTCTGAAACAACACCTGTGATACCCCAAGGATCCCAAAGATCTCCAGCCAGGATATATTCACTACCTTGTGAATCTTGTCACAAAGTTTACATGGCCGAAAGTGGCAGAACTTTCTTTATAGAAGAAAACTAGTGACCACAAAGCACAGTGTCAACACGCTATATTATAAATACTTATTTTCATAAAGCTTCATACTCCGTTGATGATCAATATTCTATTGTTGACACAGATAAAGAAAGTTTACATGTACATTGTGATATACACGTGTGATTTTCTATTATACACGCACCTGGATCATAAATGTGTTCCTTTATATAAGTGTAATTCTCAAAATTAAATATATCACAATTTTAACTTTCGATTTAAAAATCGTTACGCCAAAAATGCAATAAAAATGTATCCAGAGCAAACAGTGATGGCCGCTAATTAGTGTATTTAATTTCAAGTTAGTGTATTTAAAACAAAAACTTGGTTTTACCTCAAAACAAATCGAATTTCCTTGTAATAGCAACACCATATGGGATACTAGAGCATTCGCAAATCGTAATAATGTGTAGAATAGAACTTGATGGTATCTCATATGATAGTCGTACTATGCTTAGCCTGAGTCGCTCGGCCTATCTCGAACAAAATCGCCATGCGTAGCTATTGAAAAACGAGAGTATTCGCCGTACTATCACGGAAATTTTTGACACGATGATATAGGGATAATGACGGTGTACCAAGTATACACCGATTCTGACAAGACACAAAAAATAGCAGTCGCTGAGCATAGGGCTATAATGACAATAATCAAGATGTTGAAGATGAACACCAAGTGGTCTTAAGGGACCGTTCACAAACACTAGTACGAGGGGGCTGAAGCCCCCCTTAGGAGGGTCAAAGATTTCCAGGGCCCCCTTTTTACATCAGCCCCCCCCTTACAAGTGTTTGTGAACGGTCCCTAAAGGAAGTTCTTGGATGCTTGGCATATCAATTCTACTCCAGACTATTTCAATAGGGACAAAGGAGTGACATAATTATAATATATTACTCAATATGACCTTTGACCTAATTAACCTCTGTTGCTCTCCACATTAGAAGTTCTCTTATTGGCTCATTGACAATTGCCGTTTGACAACCCCCCCCCCCCCCTCTTGACACTTCCTGCCAATCACATTGACATATCCTATTGACAGTTCAACTGGTGTATTATATAAGCCGCATCGTTTATGTTTATTTAGGGACGCACCATTAGATACCAAGGGGGGGCTGGGTAGTTTTTGAAAAAAAAAATTGTCGCGCCATCTGAGCAAAAAATAAAAAATTGCTCCACCTCAGACTAAAAAAAAAAATTTGCTCCACCTCGGACCAGAAAAAAAAAAGATTTGATGTCAAGGGTGAAAAAAGAATTGTCACAGGTAGTGAAGAAAAATTAACCTAATATAGCTTTTAGATTGCAAAATTTTCCGCGCTTCGCGCGAATTTGCTCCTTTTTCAACAAGAATATTTATTTTAACTTCGAACTGGTACGTATTTTATGCGCATTTGTTTGTGAAAAGTTATTATGTGAGACGGGTTTGTGAGTGAAAACATTTGATTCACTCTACTTCACAGATTTTCACCAAATTCCACCCCAATGTCAAAATTATTATAGAAATCTGTGCCACATGACTGGTTGAGAGCATAGGCGTAGATCCTAAGGAGATAAATCCCCCCAATATTTGCTAGGGGGTGGTCCATACAATCATCCCCAATGTTGACGCCTGTATGTGGGTTTCTAACGAAATTAACCAAAAAAAACCCAATTTTTGAGCGCTTCGCGCGCATTTATTCCACATTAATGTACAGTATTTAACCAGTTTAGCTTCAATATGCCAAAATAGTTCATTATACTTCAAGAAAAATTTTACAACTCAACAAACAAATTGTTGAAAGTTATAGGACTTTACGATTGAAAAAAAAATTGTCTCTCCGAGGTGTTGAAAAAAAAAATTTTGCTTCATCCAGGGGCTAAGGTGAGCGTGGCCTTGCGGTTAAGGCATAGGACTGTGAACCCAAGGGTCAAGGGTTCGAATCCCAGGTCCGGCTCTTTGTGTCCTTGAGCAAGACACTTCACTCTACTTGCTTAGTGCTTCGGAGGGCACTTTAAGCTGTCGGTCCCGTGTACATGCATATTTTCTCACATTAATGTAGTGTGCACGTTAAAGGACGTCACAGGCTATTCGAAAAGAGCAGGGGATCATCCCGGTCATGTTGACTGTACTTCAAAAATACACTCATCTACTCTAGGTTCCCGAGTAAAAAATAAGTACAGCTTGTCTGTACGCAGTGCGACAATACTCATACATATGAGGGAGGCACTTATAAGGAAGAAGAAGAAGGTGCTAAAAAAAAAATTGTCACGACCCCAACTACCAAGCCCCCCCTTGATATATAATGGTACGTCCCTTAGCTTCTCTGAAGATAGTACCCGCTAGAGTTCCGAATGCTCAGTCGCCTGAAAGGAATTCTCTAAAAATCGTAATTTGAGCCAATGTAGCTCAAATTGATTACAACATACCGGATATTATAAAATATAATTTTCATCTAATAGGAGCAGTGATTTTCTTACCCCTGGTATCCTTTACACCAGCGACAAAGGAAAAAGAGGGCTAAGGAGACTGAAGAAAAAGACTGAAGTAGAATGATTGAAGAAAGTAAACAAGACGCAGATACACATGACAAAGCCGACTAAATATTAAATCAGCAGGGATTAGATATTTCCTTCATAAAGTTATTTCTTTAACCCCCCCCCCCCCACACACACACACACACACACAACTCAAAGAAAAAAGTAAAAGAAATAGGCCTTGTTCTAAGTTCTGTTACGCACAAATTTTACAAATTGTAAGGCAAATACGCATACTTTCAGTAAACATCTTGATTTGGTATAAAATATTGTAAAATAGCACATTTTTGCGCGCTTCACGGAAATGACCTAATTTGAATCAACTTTCACTTCAAATAGAAGGAAACTGAACATTTTCTCGTGCTGCGCACGCATATATCCAAGCAAAAGCGGGCCGGAATAAACTCCCTGGCCATTTTTCCTACCCCACAAAGTTTTCCAACTAGAATTTACACAATAATATTGTAAAAAGTGTCCACCAAATGCCTCATGCACACCTGCGTCGCACAAGCGTAAAGGTACCCACTTCCAGATCATATTTCACAAACATTGTGTCCCCACACTTTTAACTTCGGATTGACTCCCTTGGCCAAACTGAAAAATACCGGAACATATAATATTACATACCTGGTGTTAGCCTGCCCAGATGTACTCTCGGTAGCTAATGTAGTTCAGTCAATCATCCAAAATATCCAAAACACAAGACGGAGAAGATGAGACGTCTCGGTTTTTAGATTGGGTACAAGTTTAGGCGTGTTGCATTGTTTGAATTATTTTGTTATATTTGACACTTTTGTAGATTTGTGGCAACAAACAGATGAAACTATTTTATACAATTGAGACGGTATAATAATAAACATTTTTTTACTGTTTTACTCACTAGTCGTGTCGATATTGGTAATCAACGCAAAAGTTTATAGTACAGTAGTGCAACAGTACACTTTTTAGCCGAAATCAATATGTTTACTGGAAGACTTATTTTTTGCTAATTAACATTTCTTTTAAATGCAATGAAAGCGTAGTTTACTGCACATCTATTTGTCAGAATTCAATATTATATCAATATAATTCTATCATGCAGACGGGGTGCAGCAGAATTTCACTATATTTCACCGAACTCTCTTAGTCACTTTATGTGGTGAAACGTCGCATAGTGTACACGCAATAAATTTAATAATGACACTTATATTAGAACGAAATTGTATGCTGTGCAGAAGCGAAACGACCACTACATGCGCATTCAACCCAGCAGTTTGACTTGATATTCTGGATGAAACTTCTATTTCTAGCGCACTCTATACTATCCAAGCAATTGATCCAAATTGATATTGAGTGTGCTGTATTGGTTTTATGCGTTGTTGCCTATTGCTAAGATATGCAGTAAATCAGTAACTATTGCTGTTCCACGGCTAATATATGTGCCCATGTGTCATAAGTTGGGACCCTCTTTTGTGACATGCTTTGCAGTTTTTAGATAAAGGGTTATACTTTTTATGTGCCAATTGCATAGGTTTAAATTGCCCAATCCCGTCGTATGCAGGTGGGTGTGAGATGGTGCAAAAAGTCCCAAAATATGACAGGGTTTTTACGCTTTTTTGGCCAAAAAAGGTCCAAATTTTTGAGGAAAAGTCCACTTTTTACAAAATTGCCCCCCCCCCTTGGGAAAAAAAGGTCCACTTTTTCAAAATCAGCACCCCAAAAATAATCCTGCGTACGGGCCTGAAATTGCCTATTCCTTTTAGGAGTATTTTAAAATTCTGCGGAGGTCAAAGTCAAACAGGGCTTGAAAAAGCCCACCAGAAAATATATAGTTTGCATAGGGTGCGAAGCTTGCTTATGTTAATACAGGGTGATAATTTTCATTATCATAATGCTAATTGATTTTTCAAAAATCTTAATTAAGGTTGGTCTTATTGAAACTTTCTGGCCTCATAACTTCTAAATTGTTGGTCTAAAGTATATAAAAGTATACATATTTAGAATTGCAAAGACTTGATAAGTTCATCTGTGAGGTCAAATTTGGGCCAAAATGGCACTTTTGGCCCAAAATCCCAAAAATAATGGTTTTTGGCCCACTTCTTTTTCGTGCATCGTAACAAAAAAAATCTTAGGCCAAAATTTTTTTTTTCTTAATTTTTAAAAACTAGATCAAAATATCTAGGACCTTTTTTTCATTTTTTTGAATTTTGACCAATTTCACCAAAAATATTTGAAATTTGGGCCAAAATCGGGCTTTTTTATGATTTTTTTGAAAAATCAGCATTTTTTGACCATTTTTGGCGCAAATTTCTCAAAGTTGGTCGAAATCCAAAAAAATGAAAAAACGGGTCCTAGATATTTTGATCTAGTTTTTAGAAATTAATACAAAAAAAATTTTAGCCCAAGAATTTTTTTGTTACGATGCACGAAAAGAAGTGGGCCAAACCCGTTATTTTGGGACTTTGGGCCAAAAGTGCCATTTTGGCCCAAATTTGACCTCACAGATGAACTTATCAAGTCTTTGCCATTCTAAATATGTATACTTGTATATACTTTGGACCAACAATTTAGAAGTTATGAGGCCCGAAAGTTTCCACAATTCTAGGGTTCAGACCAACCTTAATACCAATTAGCTGCTTCAAATACTTGCAAGTACCTGGTTTAAGTAAATAATCATAACAACCCAGAAATAGTACACAGCTGCATTCGGCCAAAAGCAACTTTGAAAATCGATTCTTTTACATTTTGTGGAAAATGACACTGATTGATCAGTAAACTAGCTCGTTAGTCTAATTAATTAATTAATTAATTAATTAAATTAATTAATTAATTAATTAATTAATTAATTAATTAATTAATTAATTAATTAATTAATTAATTAATTAATTAATTAATTAATTAATTAATTGATTAATTAATTAATTAAAATCACACAAAGTACTTAATTTCTCTAATTAATATATGACACGATCTAGTCGTGTAGTAGTATCAAATGTACAGTCAAACGAAATCTTGCATAAAAGTAAGAGCTAGCGTGGCTAGCTAACATGGGAAATATTCAGATCTATATAGAGTAGATAATTAAATAAATGTGGTGGCGATTCATTTTTATGACGAGAAAGCGTTGAAAACGTGTACATTAACCGAGTAGTGTAAAAAGATTGGCAGTGCAGGCACTGGAAAGCGTACGTTATAAGTAGTGAAATTGAACTACATTGCTGTGTAAAAATGTACTCGATAGACCTATGCAAAAGATAGAAAGATTCTTGCCAGAATTATTTCAAGCGTTATTTACATATAAGTGTAGGCAATATAATAAGTGCCGTGAGCGTCATAGGGGTACATGTCTCCCAATCGATTTGAAAACTTGGACAATCCCACAGGAAACTTGTCGAAAAAGGGCGTGTGCCTCTCAATCTGACCAGGTGCCCACCCCAATCATGGAAGGTGCCCCTTCATAGGATTACTGGACAATATGGATTTCTTTTTCTTTTCAAAACTTTCTTCAAAACGTATTCTCCAATAGGTTAATAATAATGTGCATATGCAATTTTGAAACAACTTTGGAAAGAGGTAAAAATTGCTGTCAACACTTTGTTTCCTCTGTCTGAACAACAATGTACAATAATTGGCCTTTATAGATTAAACATTAAACAAATTCACACGAATAAATAGACGGCAAACAATATCGTATACCTTCTGTGCCCATTTTATTCTCTACAAGCTGTCTATAAGCTAAGATACAAATCAGTTTGTCTCAAAGCTCCTGAGTGGTTGAAAGTTTACTTTTTTTATCATTGCTAAAAATATATGTCACAAAATTAGAAATTGGTGTTTACACGTGTTTCTTAATCAATCTGGTACACTGGCCTTTAACTAGTTACATCATAAATGTCTGGAAAATGGTTACATTGTAAGATAATTTTAATGAAAAATAGATATCTAATACGTATTTATATGGAAAGCTTCGAGACAAACTCATTTTCCCATCATTTAAATGATTACATTGTATGTCTTATTATGTTAAGGGGTGGCATTAATTTCATTAAGTGATGAATTGCTATTTTGACAATTTTGTTTTCTTTTTACATTCAAATGGGGAATCATATAGCCCAGTCTACTGTTTCTTTTCATTTGACTTAAATTGGACATTTAGGTCAAAAGTTATGTCTGCTCAACCGAAATAAGTTGCTCGAAATCCTATATTAATGTGTGTGTTGTATTTCTTTTATATTTTATATATTTATCTGAAAATCTATAAAGAGAAATTTCCAAATTTTATTTTTTTGAAATTGCGTGCTTCGGAAGCGGCCCTACCTAAAAGTATTCAAAAGTATTATGCAAACCAAAATGTATGTAAAATTACCAAACAAAAAGCACTTGAAAATTACGCGCAACCATATCCTTCAAAAATCTAATAAGGCCGGGGTTGCCATAGCAACGGGTGGCGCAGCAATGTTAATATTTTAGAAAATATATTTTGAAACTAATGCCTCCCCTTAATTGATTTCTTAATAATTACATTACTTTAAACATCACCCACATGAGCAAACTCACACACAGACAGACACCGCACCCGTACAAACTAACACTATTATAACGTCAAAACAAACTGGTCACAAAAATCATTCACAAATGCTTCATATCTTTATGAATACCGCATACTAACAAATAGAAAACAATCCTTTGCATACTTAATTCTGACAGAGGACGATGCTATATCGAAGTATTTAACAATGACAGCCGGTTTGATGCGGTCGCTACCTGCGCTCGGCGAATCGCTAAAGGCACTCCACGGTTTATATCAATATCGAATTCATTCGATGTTCATGACGAATTATGTAGCATTATGTTCCTTTAATGACCAGATTAAGCTTCAATGTCTAAATCATTCTATTATGGAGACCTTAGCTGTTGAAGTGCCTAAGTCCAATTTTGGCATTTAAAATAAGTATTTAATGTTTTCAAAATACAGTATCAAAACAATGAAAGGAAATAACATTTGGCATACACATTGGAAATGTCTATAGAAATGTATTAGCACAAGAATTGGTTCTTGATAGATCAATACTATTGATTTTGAACTTGGGCACTTTTGCAGCTCTGAGCAATGAACGTGTCAATTATTACATTTTGATATTGATGTTTAGATCAGAACCGTTAGAAAATACTATTATTACATTAAAAAATAACACCATAAATATAGGTGACATAATTATCACATGTGCTGTTGGCCTATCTCTATCAAAACCCATGCAAACACACTATGGGTTGGTAATGATAAAACGCTATCTAACCTGCGGCGTTAATACAAAGTTTTGTAGACTTTCTCAAAGATTATTTTTCATTACATTATACAGTATTTTCATACCCTTGAAATAGCTGGTTTTGTTATTTAAAACCAGTTTTAATATATCTTATTATACATTATTATATCCATAACTAATGTGTTTTTCAATTAAAATTAATAGGCACTTAGATTTACAAAATAAAAACACAACTCGAATCAATGAAGATACCATATTTGATCCTCCCTCCTCCTAAAAAGCATTTACAAATTAGGTTTAAAAAGGGTTTGCATTATATTTTCTGACCCCTAGCAACATCAGAACGTCTAATAACTCAATTTCGCCAAAATCAGACTTAGGCACCTCTGCAGCTCAGGTCTTCATATACTAAGTCTTACTTTTAAAATAATAAACTAGTAGCAATACTAATAAGAAAAGGCCTTTTTTACTTGCTTTAATATTTAAAAAGACTGAAAGAAGTAGCCGTGTAGCAGCAAAAAAAAATCTTAAACAGACACTCACCCCACACCTCCACCCCCACACAAAGCACAAACAACATAGTACATAGCAGTTTTTGGAGACACACACACACACACACACACTTATTTTTGACCTAAATGATCCTTAATCTGTTGTTTATGATTGATAGCCATTGTAGGAGTTTTAAGGTATTTTTGAAACCTAAACTCACTCAGAACTTTAGTCAGCAACTTCTATTGTTATGCATAGTCGCGCTAAAAGTCGACCGATACATGTTGAAATCAGCATAATTAATAGATTGCTATGAAATTAATTTTATCGGTCAAACATAAAGCAATATTTTTCCTTCAGAAATGTCAGTTAAAAACATAGTGCTTTGATATACTTTTTTTAAACAAATCCTGGTGTTAAAATTAGGCATGAAATTGTGTCCTTTAGTGTAAGATTTCTTATTTTATAGGCCTTAACTTCGCCCGCGAGATTTTCTCAGAATTCATTTTTTAGCGTTTCAAACTAATATAGTTTGCTAAAGAAATATATTTCCCACCTCTGTAAGGCACATCGTGTGGGTCTATATATTATACTTTGGTCAGAATTTCCGTTTTGATTTCACCTTTTTTCACTTGCGACTGCCAAAATATCCAACCAGTACTTCATTTCTATTATAACCAGTAGAAATAATCGATTTCTATTGTGGGTTACAAAATCATCCATCCATGGGTACATTCGCGAGTTGATTTTGACAAAATTGGTAATCGGAATTGAAAAATGGTGAAATCAAAACCGAAATTCTGACAAAACTATGACATATAGCTTGATATGATGTGCTTTAGAAATTTGGGAAATATGTTTCGTTATAGAATTATGTTTCTTTGAAAAGCAAAAACGTTGACCCCAAAAAAGCTCGCGGGGCTCATTTCAACACCAAATTCGATCATTTGTATTGCTTCATTAAATCACTGAGTGAGCCTTGTACAACAATAGCCTTCGGTTGAATAGAGTTCTGAGTGAAATGTGGATAGACTCGTGCATATTGTGTGTTTGTTTGAAACACGCAAAACATAGTCAATTCATTTGTGGTGAATTTTATGCAGCTGTGGGTAGCATAATGTACATGTAGCTACCAATCATGAACCAAAAATAAGGGTTTCCTAGTTAATAATAGATAAGGCCAAATAAAATTAACTGTTTGCCTCATGTCCCATGGGACTTAAAACTCTGATGCGGTCTACATTAATTTTTCGAATTTGGCAATTCAATCGGAGACTCATTTGAAACTGAAAATTAATTTCACAGACAATTTTCGGCCAAATTTTCGTTAACTTGGAAAAAAAACCGAATGAAAAGAAATAAAATTTTACTTTTGCAATTTTGCAAGAGAAAACACACAGCATAAATGTAATGCGCCAGGGGGTTATGAGACAAACTATTATTTTTTTCAGCCTAATATACATTTAAAAAATATTCCTGAGTAATATAAAGATGATAAGAAAAAAACTTGTTCCCTCGTCTTAACACAATTGATCGAGTGGGTGGTAGCCACATCTTCTCTTGATTTTCCTAAATTAATGTCCTAAATATGCCTGTCTGCAGGATATTCATACCAAAATAAGCACCAAACGGTACTATGATGTCATACCCCATTGATATTGCTGATTCCTCATTACACACATTGTACTATTCCTGTGGCTAATGAGACCAAATAGGGTTTGTTTCTGCCGAAGATCTAATTAACATCAAACCTGTACTTATAACAATTCTTTAATAAGCAGAAAGTTTACAATTATTATTAAAAGGAAACTGAAGTAATGGCAACAATCCCTTAACCATAGGCCTCTGTATGCAGTTTATACTCAGGCCCCAGGTAGGGTGGTATAATTGGCTTATGTTGTAAAAATGACCAAATTGTTTGGCCAATGTGACGTCCCTTGTTCATGGATTTAGCTAAAAGGAGTGAAAATCAAAGATGGCGGGTAGCACCCTTAGAAAGACGAGGGTTTGTAGAAACAAAATGGTTGAAATGTGGAAACTAAAAATATATTTTTCGAAAACGTACAATTTGTTCAACACGTATACATTGTATTACTTTATATTAGCAATATAATCAAGACACCCTTCTATACCTGTTATTGAATCACGATGCTTTAATGTGGCGCAATCAGAGGGGAAATTTAATTTTTTGCTCTTTCTTGTGAAATTATAAAGATGTATAATATTCCAGTAACACACAACGTTTTATAGAAAAGTTATAAATCCCGGGTTATATAATAGGGTATAAAAACGTTTTAACAAGATTCGTGAAACATTTTCAAAAACGTGATGCAAACATTCTAACAGAATGTTATTTAACTGTTGACAAAAATGTTTGCCCAAAATATTTTACAATAACGTTTTAAATACGTATTCATGATCTTTATATAACCCGAAATTAAAATGTTTTTAAAACGTTTTGAATGAACATTTTAAGAACATTTGTGTGTTTGCTGGGATAATAATAATCATAAATATAATGCGTTAATATACTAAACATGCCCCTCTTTGCAACCATCTTGATATAAACCGTTAACATTTATGACTGTTTACTTGTAATCTTTAATCATCCTAGCTCAATTATTCTTTCTGTTTTGGAAAAAGTGTTTCAAATTGTACATTTTGTTCGATAACTGTCCACGCATTCTGAGTAACTATGTGACACCAATAATATGTGTCATTCTGTGTAGTAAAATATTTTCATTTTAAAAGATTAAAGCCATAATGTATGATTTAGGTCAAAAATTAATTTTGTTTAATATTATCTGCCAATAATTAATACATAATAGTAGTAACAACTGTCAATGAGGTTTTCTGATCATTTTCAACCGAAATAATGAGGTAAAATGAAATGAAACCATTTAGCTCTGTGTGGGAATTGGTGAATAAAACCGGGGATCTACGGGTTTATTACAAAAACTCTTAAAATTTTACTGCAATTGCTTCTTTCACATTCTACACCATTGGGCATTAAAATTATGCAAAAGTAAAAATTCGAGAAACAATTAAGGGCGTCGCTGTGGAGCAAATCACACATTGTGGCTTTAAACAGGCTGTGATAGTGTGAACACAATCACAACAGTGGAATTACTGTTCTAAACAATTAATTTACTCGATTTGTAAAAGTAACATTAATTTAACCATAGAGAGGGGATTGACTTTCCTCTCCTATTGTTAATGTTTTTGTATACCAATCTGTAATCACACATTATGGCTTTAACAGGCTGTGATAGTGTGAACACAGTCACAACTTTGAAATTACTGTTCTAAACAATTAATTTACTCGATTTACAATATTATCATTAATTTTACCATAGAGAACGAATTGATTCTCGTCACCTAATTTGTTAACGTTTTTGGTATACCAATCTGTAGTCAAGGAATAGTTTTTGTCTTCCACTCATATGGCATAAGATATTCATGATTGGCTCCGTTCAAACCTTTGGTATTGCATACAAATTCGTAACGGACTTTAGCTAGGTCTAGACTACTAGACAATGCTTATTAAAATGTTTGGATGCGTGAAGTATATCAATATGAAAAACGGAATATTACGCCTCATCGGCTTCATATATGTTGTGATTTCATGTCCGACTTTGATTGACATCTATCATAGACTCAAATTAACTCATTACCTTTCCAGAGCTGAAAACGGAATATATTACAAACGACTTTGTTGTTTTATAATGAGGCAAATCACCAAAGACTGGAATCGAGCATATGCCAAATTATAAGCCAAAATTAATTTTCACCATTTATCCTATAATATAATTGGTATGTGACGGGTTTTCCTTTTCCTACATTCCCCAATCATGACAAAAATGTTCAAATAATTTATTAATTGGATTGGTTACCACCCACTTGTAACCACCCATATGTTCCTCCGACTTTGACAACTACTCTAACCGGTTAGAGTGGTTACAAAAAAAGCTTACAAAAACATTAAAAAAACAGAAGAAATTTAACCGGAATTGATAATTTTACACAAGCAAATTCTTTACAAAACAAACCGAATTAGGTGACATTTTAAAACTTGAAAAATTACGATTTTAAAAATACCCTTATCTCCAACAACACCAAATGTTAGTCAGAATCTGCTAATTTTCAGTCTCACGAAATGGTAAATTAAGAAGTACATAAGAAGGTTTTGGGTTAGAAAATAATAGTTGAAGAAACGAATTAATCTTAAACATTATGTTAAAGAAATAAGATTTTACACTCGTTATTTCCTTGATATTTCCAGGTCTTTTACTGTAATGACAACTTAACAAGCGACTCATAATTATGACCAAATCGCTTGATTTAACTTCCACTTAAAGATTAATGTTTAATTTAACTAATTATGTTGAAGAGATATTATTAAAAAATATAAGGAAATAGACCCATAACTGTAATAGTCGCCTTGTTTAACATAAATGTACTAAAGACGTGATGCACATTGGAGAGTTGATTCCAGACGGTTGCTTTCCAACGTTTTTACTTTTATGTTTAAAATAACTGTTGACAGCTCCCGATGTGGATTGGTCATACTAGTGCTTAATAATAAAGCAATGTTGATAATGGGCTATTCCTGTTCAAATCCATACACCCCATGGAAGATATGACATTAATTGTCTACACAAGGCGCGTGGATTTCAAACGTGGTTACCAGAATGGATGACTCAATTTGAAATTTACAGCCCCTGTGTAGGAATTGAGGACAGTGGCGGCCGAAGCATTAAGTGCGTAAAAGTTTTGGATTTTACCTTATTTTGGTACGTGTTTTTCAGGCTAAAAATGAGACTCATAGGCTAATTATGATTAAGGTCGTGTCCTCCATAGGGGGTGTATGTAATTTAGCTGGAATAGTCCGATTATTGAGACAGTTGTATACAACTCACACATCGGATTGTATTGGTCTAGAAGATATTAGTCGGGAACGCAGAGGGCTGGTTGAGATATTGGCTCTGAAAGAAAATAATGATGAAAATCAATTTCAAGACTTTATGTACACCAACAAGTTAGTAATGGCTAGAGTTTGCAAATAGTACATCATAGTGGCGTGGAAATTAATTCAGGGGTTCGTGCTTTTTCTGCAAAATACGGCCAGTTTTGAGGTTTGTGGTAATCAAATTCCCGTAGCGATATTTCCCCCTGGTCAAAAGGTACATCGCATAGCCATACTGTAGGTCTGCGTACTTGATGCTGAATTCTACGTCATTCAATGATTTATTGCTATTCTGTTACTTACGGAAAAATCCAAGCAAAAAATACTAGCAATAAATAACTCCGGGGATGTCTTAGTGGAAATGTGGGTTCGGGAATTTGTGGCAAGTTAGGGATGCATTTTCATGAGTCCATGGGTCAAAATAGTGTAAAATCCCAACATTTGGCGACGCAAGGACAGAGATCTTACATTTGCAGTCTCTCGGTATATTTTTGTCGTCTTTGCCATTCTCCAGCAAAACGGTGAAGAATTTTTTATTTGCCCACTCCTCCCACCAAGAAAACTGGCTATGCGCCTGCTTAATTATGACGCATTCAAGCCATTACACACTATAGACTGTTAATATTGAATATATTGAATATGCATACGTGTGATAATGAGCCTTGCCTCTAGGTAGCCTGCTATTCTGCCAACGCTGAAATAAATAAGAAACGAGGAAATATAATTTCACCCACCGTTGTACCGTCGGTTAGCATAAAGTTATTGCCAAAACCATTTGCTGCCAGATCAGGTTGAATACCAACAGGTGCAGGGGGGAAGCTTGGCCTAGGTCGTAGAAGCATACAGATGACACATAAGACGATACCGAGAGTGACCAACCCGACAATGACGCCAACAACAATTCCTGCGATCGCGCCACCAGATAGCCCTGTCGTTGGACAAAAGAAAGATCATTCTTATAAATGAGGGTTTATGAAATCGCTTTAAGCAAATTTACCATTGCACGGATCTCTAGATTGAAATATGATTCAGTGTTGTACCCGTCTATTTTAGCATTCGCTCAGAGGATGATTTAAGCACTTCCCAGCAAGTCTTGCGGTTAGCACAGCTGTGTGCGTGAACATGACACCACTGCCCGCCCACTGCATACACACGTGCATGGTTAAATTTGAATTTGGACAGATATATTTACAATAAAAACACCTTCAAAAAGTTGGTCGATTTCACATTTTATGTTATCTACAGAAGGTGTGAATTATCCTTCATGCATACATCACTTTAGATCTGAAATCGACCAAGTAATAATGACACACGGGCAATTCTAAAACAACATCTTTTGCACAGAGTTCAATGGGATTTGAAAAGTAAAGTGGCAGTTGAAACTCTAGTGATAACACTTTTACAGTGCATGACGGGGCTTCCTTAAATCATCCTCTGGCGTTCGCTTGTGGGTCACGAGCTCAAAGAGTTCATGAGCTCAAAGGTCACTTCCAATCAATCAATAAAGAATCGATCGATAAATTAGATCAGAAAATCAATAAACGATCGATAAACCTGAATTGTAGATAAATCAATAATCGATATAAATCAATCAATCAATAATCGATCGATAAATCAATAAATCAATATTTGATTTATAATTCAATAAATCAGTAATCGAGATCACCAACGTGTAATCTATACTAACTACGACGCAGTCAGGTTTGGTGGGGTGTGGATAAATCGATTCTTAATCGGATCTTCCGGGACGTTTCATACTACTCGTATTAATATAAAAATATATTTAAACATGTATTCGTCAAGCCTTCTCGTCTGAATGTAATTCAGTAATTGTAAACAGTATTGTATAATTCAGTTAATACAAGGAACTCGTTGGTTTCACTTGAAAGGTTTTGAATTTCACTTGAAAGGACCTAGAACCATTTCAATGGTCCTGGTATGATATTGTTAATTATATTTACTGTGAAAAATATCACAGGGGCAGTATTAAACCTAAACTCATTTTTAAAATGAACCTGTGCTCTTTTGCATCAAGAAACACAACGTTAGGCCTTGGCTAATTGCTGACTTTGCCATGGGCAAAATACACTATGTTCACTGAAGCGGTTGGCTCAAGAATCTCTGTTTGCGAAATTAAACTTGTACATTACACAGTTTTGCTACTTGAAGCAGAAATACCCAGCAAACAAAAAACGTTTTACAGAAAATATTTAAATGTCGGGTTATATAAAGGGTATAAAAACGTTTAATAGCATTCAAAAATATTTTTGAAAACTGAATGCAAAACATTTTAACATAATGTTATTTTAGTGTTGACGAGCCCAAATATTTAAGTGTGAACAAAATATATTGCAAAAAATGTTTGCCCGAAATATTTTATAATACGTTTTAAAAACGTTTTCATGACCTTTATATATCCCGCCATTTTCAAATTTCAAATTTCGAAGTAGTTTATTCACATGCTTTTCCATCTTACCAAAGTATTTGATCTTACATAGCAACAACAACAATAATAGAAAATGAATAATAAATAATACAGTATAATAAATTAAAACACGATACACTTTGTAAGATTGCATACTAAGCAAGTACTAAATTAGTTGGAAAATAAACTATAATTAATACAGAATTAATTTTAAATCAATATATCAGTATAATATAAATGAAGAATAAACAAGTGAAAACTAAATACATTTAGACCGGTACACTCAATATGAGTTCAAAACAAGTGCAAAATAAATACAAATAGTACGTGATAGCATAGCATAGAAAATAATACAACCTATTATAGGCCTATGGTATGAGGAGGCACACGGGATGACAAAAGGGCCTGTTACCAATTGACAGTTGCCATGGAAAGGGGAAAAACATTTTAAAACGTTTGAATGTTTTATTCAAAACTTTTTAAGAACACTTTCGTGTTTGCTGGGTAGTCAGCTTATTTCTGTGTGGCATATTTCCGCCAACTGACCAACACAAACAGTTCCTATTCAGAACCAGATGTAAGTAAGTAAGTAAGTAAGTATAGTAAAAAATTATAGTGAAACCATCACTAGATACAGTGCTCAACTATAAGATATAGGATCGAAATATATTAATATTATACAAATGAAATTACCACATCGCAATACAAATTTGTTTCGTATGGATGGTTTGACCCATCCACACTCGTCAGTTGCAATGTGTAAAATAACAAAGAATATGTCTTGAGTTTTGATGCGAGCGCAAGAGGAATTAACGCAACTGCGTATCTTAAAGTTGCGCAATACAATACGCGTCTTAAGTGCGTATCCATGTCTGGGCCTACTTATTGCTAAACATGCTAATTAAGAGCGACTTATTTATAGTTACACAGTAAATGTTTTTTTCTATGCCTGC
The DNA here is from genome assembly GCF_039555335.1 of Amphiura filiformis. NCBI lineage: Eukaryota > Metazoa > Echinodermata > Ophiuroidea > Amphilepidida > Amphiuridae > Amphiura > Amphiura filiformis. The sequence goes on from NC_092629.1 coordinate 6,186,422, forward strand.
AGCCACTTGCTAGTTCGTTTCTGTGGTTCAAGGTTGACATTTGTGGTTTAGTTATAATAAAGTATTTCTCAGTAATGCATAGATTGCATTTTTTGCTGCAAGTAAGTAAATAAGTAAGTGAGTAAGTAACTGTGTTAGTGAAAAAAAAGAAATTAGGAATAATTATTAGTCAAGAATGTAAGCAATCACAAACATCAGGTGCTTCAACGACCTGATTAATAATGTACTGTAAATTAATTTTAGTGAAACAAGGAAACTTGGAGAGTATTGTCTAAAATTGGACACAGTTCAATTCATGAGCATAACTAAATTGATTTTTATCTTTTCATTACCGGTGTTTTGATGAGATTTAATTATAGGTATGGTTCTATTGTTTGATACGGGACACGCACAGGTACCTGCCTATTGTAGTCACAATATCTAACCTGACAAGCGGATTTGTGAACATTCTCAATGTCATTAAAATGCAATCAATCATTTTTTACGATCACGTTTGAATCAAATACCTTCATAGTTAGCAAACTTTGAGTTTGCCCGTTTATTGTATTTTATTACATTACATGAACTGCACGTAGGTTTATTGTTCACATTACAACAATAGGTTTGTACTTCGTGCGTAACCGCAATAGGGCATTATTCCAATATATTTTCCCTACAAAAATCAAAACAAACGTGACTGCTTCACGGTTATCACATGGTTATTATTGCCAGTACATGTCTTGCTTTAACCAACAGTAATAACCAGCACATATTTTGTAAATAATTTCAACATTTTGTATCTTAACATATTAATACATTAATTTCACCTGAGAAGTTCGTTTTAGCTTGACCGTTTGTTACCAAAAGTTTTCACTAGGTTACTATTGTATTGTTTTAGTATATTTATTATTTATTTACAGCCAAATTAGTAAATATGCCCTCATTTAACTTTTTAAGAGACTTATATGCGCTTTGATAGGTTTTGAAACAAAGCTATGCCTCCTTGGTAAGTTAAATGTCTTTTTGTATGTTTATTTTAACAAAAACTATTTCGGAGTATTTGTCGTTGGCTAGTCTGTCCACCTGTTTCATAAAATTTATTTTATATTATTAGGGGCTGCGCCAGGACTCCAGTTTCTAAGCCTATATAGAGAGAACTTAGCCCCTGTTACGACAAGCGTGCTTGGGAGTGTGAGATATGGGTACTTTGAAAGTTGTAAGAACATACACCTGCCATTAAGCTTTGACAAAAGAACCTATTTTTAGTAATATCAAGACCAAATTCTACAAAATGACTGTTGCTATACAATATTAATATACAGCAAATCCAATTTCATCCGAAAAAAAAAGTTCTATACTTCAATGATAATAGAAAACTATTACTTTTATGGAGATTTGAGTACGTAAGTCTATTTGTTTTTTTCCTGAAGAATATATATATGTGACTGTACAGCACGAATGAGCCGTAAATGTCCTCAATTGTATTCTGAGTTACAGTAAAATGGGCATGAAGGTCGTATTCATAGGTACCTCAATTTGGTGCTACGTGTACCTCATTTAATGAGATACACGTAGCACCAAATTGAAATAGCTATGAAAATGACCTTCATGCCCATTTTACACTGTAACTCCGAATACAATTGAGGACATTTACGGCTCATTCGTGCTGTACGGTCACATATGCAGTATGACGCGCGATGTACACTAGGTAAGAACTCAATGTTCGTTTCTCTTTGCATTGTCATGTTTAACTACAAACATAGATGAATAATGTTCCACCTGATCAAATAGCTATATAAGGACAATTTGGTGACAAAGGGTAGTTTTCATTTTATAAATCGAACTCTAAAACCTCCGACCGTAATATATGTAGATTGCAGCATACACCATGTATACAGTATCGAGTTGCGCAGAGTTGATCCATTTCTTCCCGTCTTATTGAAAGGTTTGCTATAAGGTTATAAGCTCACGCCATTACCAAACACCTATGGTTAAGGAATCTAATACTATAATAATTATTCAGTAAAGTTATCTTTATGACCTTGGTGTGAATGAGCCCTAATAATTGTTTGTTACCAGAGGCGTAGCGAGCCCTCTCAGCCAGGGTGGGCAAGACTCCAAACATACCCCCAAGTTGATTTAGATATAGATAGAGCGAAGCGAGCGGAGCGTTTACTGGCGTGGGGACATGGGGGTGAAGGGGGCAAAGCCCCCGGAAGCTCATGGTTTTGGAGCATTTATATACCTTGAGGGAAGCCTCGCATACATTTGTAACGTTTTTATGTGAATATTTTACCATGTAAAAATGTAAAGATTTGATTTTAGAATTATCTTCCATAAGTTCCCTTCCTTCTCTTACCTTCTTCATATATTGCAATTTCTTCCCCTCTCTCTCATTCCTTCCCCTAACTCACATAGATTACTTCCCCCCCCTCAAATCACTGGCGTGGGGTCCATGGGGGTGAAGGGGCCGAAGCCCCCGGAAGCTCATGGTTTTGGGGCATTTATATACCTTGAGGGAAGCCTCGCATACATTTGTAACATTTTTATGTGAACATTTTACCATGTATAAATGTAAAGATTTGATTTTAGAATTATCTTCCATAAGTTCCCTTTCTTCTCTTACCTTCTTCATATATTGCAATTTCTTCCCCTTTCTCTCATTCCTTCCCCTTTCATTAAATTATTTTCCCCTAAACTACTTCCCCTTCTCTTCCTTAAATTCCCATTTTATCTCTTTCCGTCTTATTCATATTCTTCAATTTATTCCCCTTTCTCTCATTCCTTCCCCTAACTCACATAGATTACTTTCCCCTCAAATCACTTCCCGTACCCTTCCGTAAATTTGCTTTCCTTCTTCATATTCTTTCCCTTTCTTACACTCGTTCCCTTTCTTACACTCCTTCCCTTGGGGGGGGGGGGAGGAGTTGCCCTGCTAAAAAGTCTTGCCCCCCTGTGGGATGGTGACCGCCCGACATTTAAGACTTTTTGTGTTTCTGACCAAATTTACATTATATTTTGTCATTCTTAACCTAACTTTTTGTACCATATTTCGCCAGTTTAGCGTTAATATGGCAAAATTTTTCGCACGCTTCGCGCGCATTTGTAACATTAACTGATTTTCTCGCCAAAAGGTGCCCTCTTAAAATTTGTCTCGCCCCCCCCCCCCTCTGAAAAAAGTGCTGGCTACGCCACTATTAATACAGACTATACCAAATATATCCCAAATGACACCTTTTTTCGTGTCACATACAAGCAAAGAGTACCGTACCCATTGGCACCACCGCCGCTAAGAGGGGTTATAAATTATACACATCCTGACGAATTAAAGAGCCAGGAGCCATGTGTTCATTACCCCAGGCCCGTAATGGGTATCGACAGGTACTCCTTGATATTCCGACCATTTTACATCTTTTGGAGATGTACGACAACATTTACATCGATATCTGATTATTATAACATTGAGTTGTCCTGTCTTCAAAAATTCTCTTCTGATTTGCGCGAAAAATACGAAAGTGAACAGTTGTACTTACTGGCATTCGTTTACCATGTTTATGTTGTCGCCAGGTACACATGTCCCTCCGTTCAAACAGTAGTCAGTAGGACATCTTACTATTAATATAAGCAAACATGCAGTTAATATGGCTGTATCTAGGCGTTACACATTCAATTCACATTTAAGCTCAATTATTAATTATCTGGTACTATCTTCAAACGAGGGAACTACTCAAGGTATGGTATCCCGGGTACTAGATTTTGGGTGGTTTTTGGTGTTTATAGTTTGGTTAAAGCCCACACTTACATGTTCCACACGTTGGTCCAGTGTACTCGGCAGGACACATACACCTGTTCTGTCCGTTGCAAACTCCATCATTCTGGCAGGACGGAGTACAATCAGCTGAAAAAAGAACCACGATTTTAGCAAGTTTAGGTTCAAACATAACACAATATTAAACTATGAAGGTATTTGTAATATTGCTCTTACAAATAAAGGTGCTTTACAAACCAGGTGGATTAAAAACATAACAAGCAAGAACGAAACATCAAATTACCAAACAAATGAGTCTTGAGAGATTATTTGAAGGTTGTGGGAGCATGACGTTGGGGCATTAGCGCCAATCCGGCTTGAAATGTGGGGGACAACCGGCCAAAACTGTTTTAAAATGGCTGAAAAGAACAAAAAAATGGGTTATTTTGCCAAAAGGTGGAGGGGACACGTCCTTCCTGCCCCCCCCCCCCCCCCCCGGATTGACGTCTATGCGCTGTGGCGAGTTTTTGCCCACTGTGATGGTCTAACAGTGAAGAATATATTGTCACCGGTTGCATATTTAGTGCGAGGAATACTGAAAAGTCTGGTATCTTGAGTTGACCAAAGATCACTTTTGTATTATGCAGGGTACTTTTTTTCCTCCGAATGAATTTCTAGAATTCTGAATAAGCAATATTCAGGGGTAGGGCATGAAAAGAGGCTACTGTCTGTTCAATTGGCTTAGATTCTTGTATTTTTAAGATATTTGAAAAAATAAAAGATTGTGGTCAAAGTCATCAAAGAAAAGTGTTAGCAAAGCCTTAGACCCAACGTGATTTATACTTTTCAATGTTATTTGAAACCCCATTTCGTTTCAATTTTGGTCTTTTCCCGCGATATTTTTACAAAAAGCCGTAGAACATCGGGTACCATGAACCTTTTTGATTCAATCCATTTAGTGCAATGGGGACGAATGTCATAAAAATTAGATGCGCTGATGAGATAGTATTTCGACCATCCGCATCAAGAAGTATTGTCCAGCTAAATAGATATTTTTGTTAATGTTAGTAGGCCTAGTTTGTGTTGAAACCCCACTGTTGAAACATTACGTTATTATTATTACATTCCTTGCGTATTTATTTATTTATTTATTTATTTATTTATTTATTTATTTATTTATTTATTTATTATTATTTTATTTATTTTTATTTTTTTATTTATTTATTGTGTGAATGCGTCTGTGAAGGTGTAGGCACAATCTATTATTAAACTACACATTTATTTTCAATTTGTTATTTCGTTTTGTTTGTTGAATATGTGAAGGATATTTGGAAACAAAAGAACGTTTGTACAAGAAAATGTTATTTAAAACAATGAGGTTACAGAAAACAATAAGTCACTATCTGGAAATGTCAAGCGAATGCTGATATATTCTTGGAAAGGAATGATTGTAACTCAATTTACATTGTAAACCAGTTGAAATAAGAACGAAATCCATAATTTTAATGACATATATAATAATAACAAAATAATGCTCAGCATAATGTTATGCATAAAACATAATCGCGCATATAATTTCGTGCAACAAAAACCGGTGGACCATCATCACCTATAGATCCTATCCAGTAACCGGAACGGTATTACAATTTAAATGGCAGGACAGATTGGTGGACGAATTGTTTTGCTAAATTGGATAGGGTCTATGCCCTAAGTTGAGAATGGACCGTCCCACTCGATTTGTGAAAATGTCGCGAACCCTTTTGGTGGGGCCAAGTAACTGCCTAAAATGAGGTAAAATTGAAAAGAAATGGGGGTTTAAATTGAACTTTGGAATTTGAATTGATAAAATCACATTGGGTCTAAGGCTGTGCTAACACTTTTCTTTGATGACTTTGACCAATTTTTTTATTTTTTCAAATATCTTAAAAATACAAGAATCTAAGCTAATTGAACAGACAGTAGTTTTAAGGTTGTTGTTTAGACAGAACAAAATAGTTGGAAAACTGTTTGATGATGGCGTACAATCGGATCCAATAGTATGATGATTGTGAAAATAAACATAGAAAAGAGATCATGGTTGCTTGATGTGATCATTATTAATGTTTCTTACAAAACATTACATACGTCGTAATTTTCAATTCTAGACCTTTACAATGCCAACAGCTATCACACTAAGATACACACATATATTTGAGCTATTTTTAACTTTAAATAGATTTTCTTTTCTTTATCAACATTTTCATCTTTTTCTGCCTTTTGTGGTAATTTTAATTCTATAAACTGTCATATTTGTGTGCAAATTGAGGCGCCATTTACATATAATTAAAATTTACTTTAGCCCAATAATATGAGTCATTCCTTGCATTTCATGATAAAAAGTAGTTCCCTTGCTATGTGTTACTCATTTTTTATGTTTTAATGCCATTATAAAAGTGTCTACCCTTTGTAAAGATTCAAAAAAGATTTAAGATAAAGAGCGCCATCAGTGTTCAACTTTGCTTTAAAATGGATACATCAAACAACCGTGAGATACTTACAGTCGTCATCTTTGATATAGACAGTAGCACTGTTGTGAATGCAAAGCAAGCCGCCTGATGGCTGAGACAGTGATACTTGGAAACATTCTGCTGGTTCTAGCAGCTCGTCATCCACTATTGCTACGTCTTGGGTCTTACATATTTCATTAGGAACAAAGCTGATACGTTGATTCGTGACCTCATAATCATTAGGGGCTATGGCATCTTCATTGGATGTCGTTAGAACTGGGGAAAAATGTCAAATGATTTGTTTGTTTTCAAAAATAATTGTAATACGCAAGGCTCGTCTGGAAGGATCCATATTTTAAATGTCCAGACGATGTTGTCATTTTATTGTTACATGTTTGAGTTTCACTTGAGTGCACTCAATCCCGATGGCAAAGTAAAGGAGAATGTGTTAGAAAAGAGATATCATACACGTGTGGCAAACGTATACATACCAACAGTTCCTTCCTGACTGACGTCACCTTTCCTGCAAATCCGTATGTTCACAGCAGAACTTGACTCCAAGACTGGGTAAAATGAACTAGTAAGACAGAACTTGCTCTCTATAAATAAAAACCAATAGCAATATTTCCGTATTGTGTAATACCTTAAAATAAGTATGTATAGCGTCACTGAAGGATCCCTTCAATGTGAAATGAAAAACACCCAACGAGCTCGTAACCCATACGTTACCACAAAGTTTTCTCTTGGTAAAAAGTTATTTTCTTGTTGCACCATCCTAGGCGGCCATATAGTATTAAACACTTTTTAAACTTAAATATTCCAGGGCCAGGTAGATTATTCACAATTCATATACAAGAAGTATCATGTTTGCCTGTATTTTTAACCTTTTGTTATTTACTGTTACTTGGGACACTCATGGAAATAATTTTTAAAAAAACTTTGCAGACTTTTCAGTCGTAGTTTGTCACGCAGATACTCACGGGAAGAAGAAGAATCGTAAAGAGTCACTGTTGCCTTGTTAACGTCTCCAAGCTCGCCGGTACTTGGACTGCTGATTGAAATCTCAAACACTTCAGGATCTTCCCGCGATACATCAGGTAGTATTGTCACACTACAAGTGGTAGTATCCGATCCGGCAGGAAACGTCGCTGTCACGGCTTCTAGAGGTTCGAAGTCCAAATTTGCTGTAGCACTAACATCACGGGTAGAACACGCTGTAAGAAACGACGGAAACTTAATATTACTCTTATACAGAATCATATTTAGGGGATTGATGATTATCCTTACCAGTAACCCAAAGTCCCGTCTCATGAAGTACTGAAAGGTGCGATTCATTTCCAAAAATATACAAAAGTGTATGTTTGTAATAGTTGTAATAGATTTGGACATGTATTTAATAATATAGTTCAATTAAATAATGATATATTTTCCTCTGTTTTTGCTTCTTTCCATTTTAAGCAGGATTGATTAAATATCAGTGGCGTGTGGTGTGCAAATGGATGCTGTAGCCACCCGAATTTTATTATTCAGTCGGTAAAAAAGCATCTAATCGGAAGTTACGGCGAGCAGAAAATTTGTGAGCAGTCTGGAAAATCGAAACCCGCCCCTACCCACTTCACTGTTGAATACGCCATTGGGCAATTCCAGTAGAAACCCATACATCCCCTATGGAAGTTATAACCTTAATTTTCCACACCGGGGTGTAGATTTAAAAATTTCAAAGAGAGTCACCCATTCAGGTAACCCCGTTCTATTTCACACATCCAGTGTGGAAGATTAGCGTCATGTCTTCCATAGGAGTGTTTAGATTTCTCTGGCAGATCACCTCGTAGTGGTTAAAATAAGGATATTTTCAGGTTATACACCTGCCGTCAATGCAGCCTTATTTTGTTAAAAAAGATATAATACAGCTATGTCATTACACAAACTAAACTCGACATAATTATGACACTTCTTTTGGAAATTAAAGAGACGGGGTTACCATTTGCAGGTCTTGTTATAAAAGTAGATAAATAGTCAAATGTGGGATGAAACAAGTTCAAGTAAGATCAGATTTCTGGCGCTTATTTAGTGAAGGCCCGTGCTGCAGCCTGCAGAATTGCCTAAGTCACTAAATGCCGAAATTAAGTATTTAGTATTTTATTCAGTCTTTTATTCTGAAAACCTAAGTGCCGAAGAAATATTTCGAAAATATCTTGAAACACTCACTTTTATTAATAGTTTTACCGTTTTGTCATGACCACACCATAATTATGTTTGCATGGGTTTTTGTAGAGATAGACCGACAGTTATTGACGATATCAAGCAGTGTTGATGTTCCCAGGGGTCATCAAGTATAATGCAAACCTATCAAAACCAAGTTCTTAATTTTATAACCTTTTTAGGTGGTCTAATTTGGTATCATTAAGGGATCTAAAATGAGCGTTTATTGCGTTTCGACAGTATTTTTTGTAGGACATGAGAGCACCTCAGACCTATCGAATTACATTCTGAATACGAAGCATGTCTTTCTGATATCAAATAATTTTCATTTTTTGAAAATCTCAATATAATACAAATTTTATGACAAATTATAAAAATTTGATATTTTTCACATTTTTGATATATAACAGTCCTCGAAGTAAATTATATAAATCCAATGATATATTCTTAAAGTGTATGTAGCTGGGAGGAAAAGCCGACGGTCAATTGAAAATTTTGACCTTTCATTTTGAAGATATGGATTTTTTTCCCAAAAAGACCTTTTTTTTTTTGGTGTTTTGGGAAAAAAATCCATATCTTCAATACGAAAGGTCAAAATGTTCAATTGATCGTCGGCTTTTCATCCCACCTACATACACTTTAAGTATAAATCATCAGATTTATAAAGTTTACTTCAAGTACTGTTAAATATCAAAATATCAATTTTAATGATTTGCCATAAAATGTGTATTAAATTGCGAATTTCAAAAATCAAAATTATTCGATATCAGAATGACATTCTTCGTATTCAGAATGCAATTCGATATGTCTGATGTGCTCTGATGTCCCAAAATAAATACTGTCCAAACGTTCATACCCCAGCCCTTAATGATCCGAGCTGCAAAAGTGACAAAATCCAAAAATCAATACTATTGATTTGACCAATTATCAAGTTCATCAAGAACAAACACCTGTGCCAAAACATGGCATTTCCAAATGGATGGAAAGTTTTATTTTTTATACCTTGCTCCATTCGTTTGCTACAGTATATCGAGGACTTTAAATGCTTATCTCAAAATGCCTCAATTGGACCGAGGTACTTCTGCAGCTTAGCTCTTCAAGTGGAAACAATAACTTACTTATAGTGGCTACACCTTCTCTAGTAGATCTCTTGATGTTAAACGTGAATGGTGTTTGGGATTCATCAGCTTTGTAGTCACAGAACTGGATCCAGTATGTTGGTAAAGCGGGGAGAGCTAAAGGGATATAAAGGGTTAACAAAAAATACCCCCCCCCCCTCAAATTAAAAGACATTTCTTTGCATAACTTGACATAGATTTCGTTGTTTTGAAAAATCTAACAACCTGTAAATAAAGAAATCATTTCATATTTATATTATTTTATTATTTATTTTCCTACCCTCCCAAAGTTCTTTCATTAAAAAATCTTTTTTTTTGGCCAAAAATAATCACATTTACCAAAAATGATGCTTTCAGAAAAAGTTGCACATTTCCACATCCTATACATTTAATGTACAAAAACATTCTCGATATCAATGTTTTGATTTATTTAATGGTGTTTTTTTTTTTTTTTTTTTTTATGTATACGATTACCCAGTCATCCATGCAATCATCTTGCAGTATAAAACAATGACTAATTAACATGTACGGGGTTTTTCTAGAAGATTTTATTGAGCCGGTGTTTCAAAAATGGTAAAATCAATTTAGGAGTTACAAAACATTTCTTTGCATAACTTAACATTCATTTTGTTGATTTGAAACATTTAAAAACCTGTGAATACAGGCATCTTTTTGCTACCCTACCAAAGTTATCCCTTCTCAAAATTTTTTTTGTTTTGGTCAAAAATAATCACATTTTTCCAAAATGATGCTTTAAAAAAAGTTGCGCTTTTCAACATCCCATATATGTGTAATAAACCATTTTAAATCCTTCATTCTATTAATTTTTGTTAGTAACACTAATATCAACGAGCATGGTATTAACAGAAACAAATAGCCGACTCGTTAGTAAATTAGTAAAAATGTAGCAAATACCTACCCGGACTCATTGTCATTTCTGCGGCATCACATATCCATACTGTGACATCCGACGGAGAGTCGAGTTTGTATTCAGTTGGGCTTGTAGGTGGATCGATACATATTTGAAACGCTTCACAACCTTCATCATCGTCATCGGTTATTGCTTCTACTAAAATCGCTCCAGTCGGGACTGTAACATCAACTGGACTTGAGGCTACTGTGTAATCTGTAGCAACGGCCGATGCGGGTGTAGCGGTAAAGGCTATCCAAAAGAGATATAAATATTAAGGTTTTGACGTTAGAGTAAATTATTTCCTTCCTTTTAGGACTTGATAATTCTACACAAATGAAGATCTTGGTTCCAAAAGGCCCTAATTATATAATGGTGAAAGTAAAGTGTTTAATAAAATTAATGTTCCGGAAATCACACAGGGCAATATTTAAACTTAGAACCAGGACATGCTACTGATGTGAAACAAAGGTTAAAAGACATATTTTGTATTAACTAGCTTTCTTTATTCTGCATAATTCTCAATTTCACCAAAAAAGCTCGTCAACTAAAGAAAAACGCGTGAAATAAAGAAAAAAACGAATTCTATGATACATTTGTACGTCATTAATTATCTGACTTCAAACACAACAGCAATTTTCCTGCAGCGATTTCAACCGCGGAATAAATGTGCCGTAGTGTAGGCCTATTACACGAACGATTGACGAAGACCTGAAAGAAACTCATTATTTGAGCAAAACTTAAACAAGTTATTTCTTCTGTGCGCAGTGAAAGTAAATGCATTAAGCATCTCGTTGATTTTCATTACGAATTATTAGGCTAATTAGGCTAACGGTGCAGTCAGTGAATGTTAGTCTAAGTTTCAATATTCTGTCTGTCGTATTACTTTCCAGTTAGTGGGTATGTATTAACCTCAACACCTACATGCATTGCGCGTGGGGAGTGGTCAATTTTCTTTAAATCATTTTCAGCAACCTGAACTTTACATATTAGTGTAAAAGCTTACCTATACTAACAGAAGGTACATCTGCAGCGTCTACATTGGAAATCTCAAGCCCTATGGATGTGTCCTCACCTTCTGTTACAAAGTAGCTGGATTTTGCAAATGAAACGCAAGGCACTACCAAAACAAACAAGTATATTTGTTAATAATTTTAAATGGAATGAAGCATATTATGTAATTAATGTGTACATACCCAGCAAACACAAAAAGTTGTTGACATCATTCTTAATAAGTCAGAAAACGTTTCATAACAAATTTTGAAACATATTTTGGAAAACTACTTTAAAATAATTATACTAACATAGTGTTATGTTAGTGCTGGCAAAATATTTGGTTAAACAGTATTTAACAATAATATTTTGACAACATTTTTAAAATGTTGTTATAGTGTGTTTCCATAAAAAAACGTTTTAAAACGTTTTCATAACCTTTATAAAACACGATATTTAATATAACGTTCTTACCAAAACCAAAACCCAAAATATAACGTGGCGTACGTGCAGGACAAACGATATGCTGCTAGTAACATAGTCGATACTCTTCCACTGTTATCTCCCAGTGGTCCAATTCCATTTGAAATTGGAATTTAAGGTTGCAACTATAAATACGTATTTTTAATACTTATCAAGGAATAACTATTGTCTTAAAATAATATAATAGTTTTTAATACTTTCACAACTTCAACTGTGTAATTTATATAATTTCCCACTTAAAAGTGGAAAGTATTTGTTTATGTACCCTAAGACCTTAAATATAAATTGTGTCATTTGGAATCTGATCCACACGCTTGATGTTTAACATGAATCTGTAGCAAGATGTTGCAAAGGCATTGATCTTGTTTTCCATGTCCTTGGTGATTACCCATGACTCACACCCGTACCCGTACAGAAAGACAGAAACACAAATTGTCTCTAACAGCTTTATTTTTGTTTCAATTGGCAGGGAGAACAGTAAGAACGAGCGCTGAAAATTAGTCCAGCCGATGTTTGACTGGACTAAGACTAGACTAAGAAATTGGAGATAAACAATTAGACAATCATTTGGCGACTGTCTAGGAAGAAAGAAAAAGAAAGAAGAGCATATCAGAAAACGGCTCTTAGCAAAAATACTAAGAGAAATAAACCTTGTGCAGAACACTTCAAACCCTATATGATATGATATGATGATGATAGGTCTAAAAATTAACATAATTTCATATTTGAACATAATCCTATAGCACACAATACGAAAATTACCCCACAACTGATATTCCACACATACCTGGTGCTGCTACAGGTGCTACTGGATCTGAACAAAATACAATAACTGTTGACGGAGTGCACAGATCGTAGGTGGGCGTGGCCGCTGTATCAGCTGTAAGTGTTACTTCAAAAGCTTCCGCACCTTCGACAAGAGTCTCATCTGGACATGTTACTGTTATCGGAGTACCAAAAGCAACTGTACCCGGGCCTGTTACGGGTGTTGTGTGATCTTCCATACTTGTCGAAATGTCACTAGTAGTAAAGCCTGTAGTAACAAAGACGAACAATATGCTGCTTTTATTGTGTGCTTGCGTAAACAACGTTAACTCTCGTCCTGATCAGCCATTTTTGTAACACTAAGTAAAAGGGGGAAACCCCTCTATTTGTCTAAAAGCCATACACTGTTATAGTTGGTACCCGGAGTTGGTACCAAGTAGCTAGTTTACAAAATTAAGTACAGTCCTTTCTCACATAACGTTGCAACGACGTCATAACGTGAGGGTTTATTTTAACCTATGTATTGCTCATTTAAATATTTGGAAAACAAGTTAAAATTGCAGCTTTTCTGGCTTCAGTTCTGTTCTGTTTTCTCTTTCCTTTGTCTTTTGAAAAAAACCGGTCATGTTTAAGCGACATTTTATTATCTCATTTAACCATACAATATAGCCCCATGAAGTAATGTATCTCATATTTTTCTACAGTGCTTAGTTCAGGAGTTATATAATAGAATGGGTCAAATGTCAAAAATTTCATACACAGATGTCAAAATTAAAAAATGGTCCGATTCGATCGAAACTGGTATCAAAAATACGACTGTTTAGCATGAATTCCGAATTTGCTGATATAATGATATAATATTTTTCTCAATGTGGGAGATATGTACCCGAGGTCATGGGATGTTCATATGACCCCTCCACCTGTTGTTAACTTGTCAATAATGACATTCAGTATGAATACACCATATAAATTCTAGCTGCCAACCTTTGTTTTAAGGAGAGGTACACGAAATGTTTCTCAGATTTTGTTTCCACCGATTTAACCCCATTTAAATAGTGATCACCTGAAAATTGTCAGTTTTTGAAAAAAATCACAAAAATACACTTTTTGCCCCACATACAAAAAAATCAGATGGGAGTAAAATATTTTCAGTTAGATTTTACTAGAGACGTGAAGTAGAGACGTGAAATCAGGAAAGATTTCTTTATTTTTTGGAAATTCACCTCGAAATAATGAAAAAAAAAACATGTGAAATAAGCAATTTTGTCACTCAAAAACAAAAATTCAACATGTATATTTTTGTTTAAAACAAATATTTTGAAAAAAAAAAAACGCGAGACAGCCTTCCCTGGACTTTGATGTGTTCTAAACGATAGTGCAAACATAACCTTTTGCTCGCATTTCTGCAAAAATCGTGCAATGCAATGTTGTCAAAAGTAAACTCTAATAAATCGACGTTTTAGTAAATAAAATATCAAAATTATGCGCAAAACATTAAGTATTAATGGGTCGAGGCGATTGCATTGAAAAACCTAATAAATTATTCATAACAGTTACGTAATCAATCGATAGTGCGGACACTTTTCATTTGCAAACCACCAAAATTCGTGATCTTTTAGCGTTGGAAAAGAAACCACGTGAATAGAGTGCCCTCTCAAGAATAGGTTCTCTGTGGTTCATATCAAATGGTCAATAACAAATCATTGCAGCGTTGCACCTGAAGGTAGCTAGACCTGTGTTGCGTTCTGTATATTACTATACACACGATTTCATTGGAGATCTTCATGATGATTTGTTTTATTTGCCATATACGGAAATTATCGAAAATACTCAGAAGTAATGATACAAAGCAATGAAACTCTTCTCCGTGAATCGAGTGTTCGGTTTAGGAACAACCATGCAATTATGGAAATTATTTGTTATCTTCGTTGAAATGCATCCCGTAATCATACATTATATCTGGTTCCATACAGCAATACGCAGTATTGCTGTCTGGTTAGCAGGTACGTATAATTCCGCGTGAATTGAGACATCGGAGCAGGTCAAACACAGAGGACTAGCCTACATCTCGTATCCTACTATCACTCAAACAAGCAAATCTCTTCACGAATTTACTCACCTTGCGATCCTACATCATCAGTTGAAACAAACATCTAAGTTTCCACAAACAACTTTGTCATTCTTCAAAACTACAAGTAACTACTATTACCCGTTATTGAAAATTGTGTTCGATTTATGTCAACCAAAAGAACGCACGAGTCGAGTTCAGTTGACCAAAATGGTATCTCCTGCCTCCTGGTCACCTCAGATATGACGTCAGTATCACAATCGGTGGATCGGATTGGTTGAAATCAACGCCACGTTTTTGACCTTACAGGGGTCAGAGATGTGCATATTCATGTATGAAAACAGCGTTGCGGATATAGTCAGGAGGGTGAAAGTGCATAGGAACAATGCCGGGAACTACGTCACACTATTGTTCGACTAAGGCTACATCATTTTTAACGCATGCGTGTTCGTCAATACAGCTTTAGTCTCCTCCACCTTCGCAACACGGTACGTGGAGTGACTGGAATCACACTGACGGCGGAGGAGAATACTAACTGGTCAGACAATTTGATTCTATCAAGCATATAATACCTGAACAATCACCGTCATTTGATCGATTTACTACAGAATATATTGTATACACAAAATATCATTTTAAAATTGTAAACCTGTTAACTTATATATTTGTGTACTAAAGTATAAGTACACGTGAATAAAATCATGTAGAAGACAAAATGGCCGCTAATCCGCCTATTGTCTAGACTTAGACTACATCTTCCGGTTTGTTACGTAATACTAGGATGCCCATCCCTTTGTATCGATCCCTGATATAGTATCATCACCGAGACTGAGAAATGCGACATTTTCGATGTTTGTACGGGGAATTTCAGACACGGAGACTCCGCGGAGATTTCTACAAATTCGTCCAAAGGTAACCAAAGGGTTGGGGATCGCATTTTTAACTATCACTAAATGTTTCGGAATTGAGGTCGGCTAAAAAGTAGACCGTTTCGGGGACTGTAATTGGTGTAGATGTCACATTTTGAACAGTGAGCGATAAGTGACCAATTTCACGTTCAGCACAAGTGTTTATCCTTACTCAGGGTAATCATACATTTGGATAATTGCAATTATTCGATGGAATCATTCAAAGGATATATTGTTGATTCATGGGATTTGTTTTGAAGATGTCTTTCGAAAAGGGAAAAGGACCTAAAACATGATTCTATATTTAGTCGAACAAAGGTAAGCATGTGTCCCATTTTAAATGTGTAAACAGAGGAAGAATTCGTTTTATTTGGTTGGTCTGAACCCAGTTGTAGTAACTACAAATTTCGAACGTTTGAGGACTTGTTCTCAAGTTGTAGCAGGTTCCAAAATGGTGCCCAATACGTAAAATGTTGGCAAGTTTGCATTAATATATCAAGTAAAATACTAGACCTGCCTGCATGTCTTCGGTCCTATCCTTCAACATACTGACATTTACTTGGCTGTAAAAATTATATAAAAATTTCAAAATAAAAGGGATGATAGAGCCTCCCCTATTTCCACTTTAAAATTTTGGGCGATTTTTTTACTATTGGGCGCCATTTCACGGCTATACCCGCGACTTGGGCTAAAAAGTTTTGGCAACCCTGGTCAGAAGTGACGTCACAAAATTCACACCATGTAAACAGTGTGAAACGAAATGTGGAAAGTCTGAAAAAAACCATCAAATTACAGTATTATAAGTGAAAATATGAAGACATCCATATGCGGATAGTTCGCCGGAGTGTCTGAAGTTCACATATTGGACTACATTTGCGTAAGTTATTTATGTGATTTAGAGAAAGAAGAATTTTAAGTTTTCGGCAACCGGTAATCATGTGGTATTGGCCTGAATAAGCTTCATTGCGGAAAGGATACAAATAGACCGATCTGTAACTCAGTAATCAGATAATGTCATAATGTTAAATAAAGATTACTGAGTTACAGTTACTGGAACTAGTAAAATACTCACTTTAGAAACCTGTGGCACTGATGTATGTTATCTGTGATTCCTGAACTTATTCTACGTATCAGCTTTTGTCCAATGAAATAATTAAAAAGATGATTTTTTTAGTGATTTTTAAGAGCAGCGAAAAGTCCATGCCATGACTATGTCGCCGTAGACCCGTTGTCGACCCACTTACGGAGCTGCTCGAGCTTCAACTGGCCCGAGTTGTTTATTTATTAAAATCCACGTGCAACACATGCGCACTCAGTCACACGGTCGGTTGATGATTCTTCAATCTTCAATCTTCAATTGTTACACTCCTAACAAAGCGTGATGCTTGTCCAAGGAGATTCTTGATGATGCTCAAAGATGTGCAGTTGTGCGATGTGCAGAAACTATACAGGTGCGAGTAAAAGTAGATGCCCAACTAGATGAGCTGGTGAACTGCAGTGGGTTGCATAGCCCGGACTGCAGGGAGAGCTACTGACTGGAAGATGTTTGGTGATGTTGCTGAGACAGCTTCCAGAGGTAGTCTGTTCCATGTAGGAATTGTCCGAATAAAAAATGAGTACTTGTACAGGTTGCACCTTGCGTGCACTGGGTTATAGCGGAGTTTGTGTGATGTTCTACCAACGGTGGGATTCATGTTGATGTTGGGTGGAAAGCCGATGTTGATTAAGCTGTGATGAATCTTGTAGAACAAAGTGCATTGGGACATTGTTCTCCTTATGGCAAGTTGATCCAATTGCAGTTGGTCTAGCAATGGTGTTACGCTAGCCTTTCTTTCAAACACTCCCGTGATAAATCTTACAGCTTGGCGTTGTACACCCTCCAGAGAGTTGATGTCACGAGCAGTGTGCGGACTCCAGGCAGCAGATGCATACTCCATCTGTGGTCTTACTAA
This sequence comes from Amphiura filiformis, assembly GCF_039555335.1. Taxonomy (NCBI): domain Eukaryota; kingdom Metazoa; phylum Echinodermata; class Ophiuroidea; order Amphilepidida; family Amphiuridae; genus Amphiura; species Amphiura filiformis. The sequence continues at coordinate 6,204,034 of NC_092629.1, forward strand.
TGCTTGGTACGCTTTCAGCTTGACCTCGGTGGAACAGGGCCCAAGATTCCTACGGATGACACCTAGAGTGCTGACAGCTTTTGCTCTAATGTTTGATATATGTTGCTTTGGTGACAAGTCACTGGATATGGTTACTCCAAGATATTTATGACTGTTTGACTTTTCAATGACTTGGTTTGAGACAGTGTAATTATATTCAGAGGGTTTTTGCTTTTTAGTGATGGTGAGATGCTGACACTTACTGGCATTAAATGACATCTGCCATCTATCTGCCCAGTCAAAAACTGTATTTAGATCTTGCTGTAGAGTTTTATGGTCTTCTGGTCCCTTGATCTCATGGTACAGAATGCTGTCATCAGCAAATAGTCTCATTTTGGATTTTAGTCCCTCAGTTATGTCATTTATGTATATAAGAAATAGGGTTGGTCCTAGGACCGAACCCTGCGGCACTCCTGATATCACTGGGGCCCAGGAAGAACAGGAACCATTAATGACGACACATTGTTCTCTATTTGTTAGAAAGCCATTGATCCATTTAAGTGTCCTTCCCCTTATACCATAATGTTGTAATTTTGTAGCCAGTCTCTGATGCGGAACCTTGTCAAAGGCTTTGCTAAAATCCAAAAGGAGTACATCTGTCTGACCAGATCTGTTAACGCACTCTGCCCAGTCATGGATGGCTTCAACAAGTTGAGTCTCACAAGATCTTTTCTCTCTGAAACCATGCTGATTTTCCACAATGATGTTGTTGGCAGCAAGGTGTTTGGAGATATATGTGAGAACAATGTGCTCCATTAACTTGCAGGAGATGCAAGTTAGGCTCACAGGCCGATAGTTTTCTGGTGCTGACTTGGTTCCTTTTTTATAAATTCCGGTGACATAAGCCTTTTTCCAGTCGTCAGGGAGGATGCCTGTGTCAAATGACTGACGGTAAATAAGGTGGAGCATTGGCGCTATTTCAGAAGCATAGTCATGCATCATTCTGGCCGGGATGCAATCTGGACCCCCAGCTTTGTTGACATTAATTTGAGTAAGTTGTTTAACCACTCCATTTAAGTCAATGTCTAGATTGTCAATGCTGGGAAATGATGTCACTCCTTTGTCTGGTAAAGTTGACAAATTTTCCTCAGTAAATACAGAGGAAAATTGCCTATTGAGGGCTTCTGCCTTTGTAGCGTCGGTTGTGCATGTTTGCCCTTCTGAAACAAGTGTGGGTATTCCAAATGTCTCCTTTCTCTGAGATCTAATAAATGACCAGAAGCTCTTGGGACTGGACTCTAGACTAGGTCCCAGTATCTCATCCATGTAGTGATGGTATGACTTGCGTATCATGTCTGTAACATGGTTACGTTGTTTTTTGTAACTATTCCACAAGCGCTGTGATTTAGTCTTTTTGCTGCCTTGTACAACTTGTCCCTTTTTCTCATTTGTTTGACTATATCATGGTTAATCCAAGGATGACTTTGTTTTCCTTTTGAAAAATGATGAGGAACACATTTCTCCATGGCCTCAAGTATGTACTTCTTAAGCATAGTCCAGTTCTCATTGACTGATCTTTCAAGAGGCCGACTCTGGAAAAATTGATTTGCATTTTCCTCCAGCATTGATTTTATGTTGTTAGTATCTGCTTTCTTGAAGTTGTATAATTTGCGTGGCGACTTATTTTGCCTTTTCGGCTTGAGATTCAAATCAAACATTAGTACGTAATGATCACTAATTCCTGGATAAGTTCTGATGTTACTAACCACATTTGGGTTGGTGGTGCATATTAGGTCTAACACATTTTGTGAAGCTGGTCTGGTAATAAGCTTGTTCAGCTGTGCCAGCCCAGATTCAGTTAAGAAATCCAGGAAATCATCATGCAGCTTCTTATGTTTAGATTCAGTTTTTGTCTCCCCTAACTCCCAATCTATATCTGGGAAGTTGAAATCGCCGCAAACAATGATGTTTGGGTGGCCTTTGCTCTTAGTCATAACCTTGTTGATACTGTCAAGAAGGCGATTTACTGGTTCTATTTTACCGTTTGGTGGACGATAGAAGCTGCATATGTACACTTTACCAGTCTTTACAAACTCCATATGCGCCCAGACTAGCTCGCATTGCGTGTCAAATTCAGGAGCTTCCACAGTAATAAATGTATCTCTAAGGGCTAAGAAAACACCTCCCCCGTTTTTCGTACGATCTTTGCGAATGACATTGTATCCATCTGGGAAGATGGAACCAGATGTTATTGTGGAATCTATTTTTGATTCGCATCCAATGATAATATCGGGAGAGTGGAATTTTAAAGTTGCTTGGAAAGCCAACCTCCCTTTTTCTCCTTTGAGACCATCACAATTTATTACCATGGTTTTCAGAGTTGGTGATTTCTTATTCTTTAATTTATAGGGTGAGTTCGCTTTAGATTGGTTTTGTTTTTTGGGTGTAGATGCTTCATGTGGAACAAAGTCTTCTATTTCCGAAACATCAGATCCAAGTTGAAGTTCGTCATCAAGCAGACTGTATGAATTTTGTGTATCAAGATAACTATCAAAGAAGCTGGAGCCTACATTTGGTAGTCCGCATTTGATACATAACCAGGTTAGATTTGAATGCTGGGTAAACAGGTTGAACATATGATCAGACATGATAGCGCATTCTTTGTGGTACCAAATGTCGCAGGTATCACATTGTATAGCTTGATGGTCATTTTCGACCTCATGGCAACAGATACCACAAGGGTATTCCAGAACTGGTGTGGGACCTGGGTTGGTTTCAACCCCACTTAGGAGCAGTATCATGATTATGATTTGACGCGTACTATTCATAGTTGGCTTGATTATTCCTTTTGGAAGGAATGCATGCGTTTTATTGCTGGTGAGAGTAGCTAACATTTCTTGTTGATAACCTTTACTGAGAGGATGTAGTCGAGAGCCTGGTGACATAACTTCCACATTATGAATGTCTTTTACGTCCCTATTGACACTAGGCATACACGTAAGCCAGATGTAATTCAATGTTAGTATACAAAGGCAAAATCGGACAAAGACATCCATGGCTGCTGCGATAATATAGGCTAAACAAGGAGATATTGAATTTGGTGGATCACCAGTGTGCTTAGGATGCGCATAAAAACTAATCAATAAATCCAATATGGCCGCCACTTGAGCCAAGGCGGGAAAATTTAAGTCAATCTTCAGCTAGTGTGACTCATCAAATATCAGCTGCAAAAATCCAGTAATCCACGGGAGAAATAATGGAAAGCTTGACTGACCTGAGTAAGTCCCTAGACTATGTCTTGGTTGAACAAACCACCGGGTGTGACTCCTAAGTCCTATGGCTATATGTGTACACTATAAATCCATACATGTAGGCACTGGTGTTAGGCTGCCAAATTTGGAAGGTATAGTATCAGTACATGAGTAGCCAAAATTTCCCATACAAAGTAGGTCCAAATTCTTAGAAAAATCTAAAGAAACAAATTTAGATGTGGATAAATTTCCTCAAACTCGATCCACATAAAATATTCTAACTTAAGAATGTACCATTTTCAGGTTGTTTTTTTAAAGGGTAATGAACATTATTGACATTTTTATCAAACATTTTCTAAGACATAAATGAAGATGGCGCTGGATGGTACCTGCGTACTGCAACAACTTTCTCTAAAATCCACTCAAAATTAACCATCAAAATTAATTTCTTTTTTTAAATATCAGCATAACCGAGGTTAGTTGAGATACTATTTATTTGCTTTTTACAATAAATATTAATTTTAATGCATCAAGTCATTCGATGTCAGTGGATGGAGTTTTTGTATTTTGTTTCAAGGCAGAATGACAGATTACAATTCTGCTGGCGCACATGGGAGTATAGGGTTAATCCACCAGTCCTTCAACTGCTTACGCACGGTCATCGGGTTGTGCCATGTTTTTATTGTTTTGAGATCGGGGCCGAGGGACTCAGGCTAGGCTGGGTCATGGGTCGAATACATCCGGGAATGCATCACAGATTTGCAAGTTGCAACATTAAAACGGTGGAATGTTTGAAGCGACGCTAGAGGATTTCAAATGTGTGGAATTTTTTTATATTCTGTTACCATTTTAACTGGAAATCATACGGAATCGATGGATGCATATGAATCTTGTGATACTTAAGTATCATTCCATGCCAGTGTTGGTGAGTACTGACCGCATTAATATAAGCACATACAATTTTTAAAATGTCATTATTTTTAGCAGCCATAATAGCAATAAAAATATCATAGTTATGCCTACCCTACTTAGGTTTGTGGTATTCTAAATAGACTTAATATCAGACAGAAAAACCTGTCTCAGAGTATCCTAAGCTTTACATTTCATAATAAAATGATACTCATCATATTATTATAATATTTAATTATAATAAATATTTATAATATTTAATCATTATAATATTTAATTATCGGATAGGCCTACTGGCTAATGATCGATATAGGTAAATATTCAATGCCAAAATACCACCAGATGGAACAAAATGCAGTTTGTACACGAAAGACAAATAAAAATTAAACAGAAAATAATTCTACGGTGGCTAATATCATTAATAAACAAGCACAAAACAAACAAATAAATAAACAAATAGGCCTAAATGCATTGATACAGAATGTGTATTATGTAGCAAAGTTTCCTAAATAAAGAATACGTAAGCGACTGAAATAAAAAGAAAAAAGAACAGAATAGAAAAAAAAACGACCAAAGATAAAATATTTTAATTAAAAATAAGTTGAAAAAGAAGAACATAAGTCTATGCAAATCTTGGCGGAATAATATAGTTATGACACAAATGAAAGTGTAATGGCCTAATTACACTCAAAATGCACAATTTGCGTTGTTATTTTTAATACATACAAATACAATTTTGTAGGCCTATACCAAGCTCGGTAGGCCTATTATATAATTTTGGACAAACGTAAGTTCAGCGCATGTACAAATACAGTATATTGTATTCATTGTATTTTTTAGTACACCACATTTCGCCATAATTCATTCTAGAAACGCTTGCTGTTAGAATTTTAAAAAAATTAATGCTAAATTATTGCACATTCTAGGGAAGCGTGGTTACCGTTTTGAAATAACCGAGTGAGAGGGTTTTCAAGAAAATATTTTTCCTGTCAAAACTGAAGCATCCTCTGTATAAAAGAAAATATGAATATTAACTGCACATCATATATAACGATTCATGATACCCAATTGTGGCACGTTTGATGTCGTTTATGAGAATTTTATTTCAATTTTATATACGCCAAAATATTTTTTTAATTGAGCAAGAATAAGGATAGAAAAAACGTTGAAAATTATATGTATAAATAACATTAGACCCGGCAAAAGATTACTGTTTCGTTTTTATGGTAATATAATCTTTTATTTCCTGAAAAAACATTTGGGGTCTAAAATGGATTCTTTTTATGTAATTGATAAAAACATCGAACGTGTGTACAAGAAAAATGGTAGGTTCCTCTATAGTATTTTACTGACCATGGAAATGTACTGACACCGTGCGAGCACATGTCAAAATCGATATAATGTATTGTCCATATAGACGCGCATTTATCATGTTTATTGTCGGATTAACAACAATTAAGCGCTATTAATACACATTAATGTTTTTAGGCAAATAAAATTCCAAAATATGGTACGTTTTCTGCTTTTGCTTGTCACGTGGTAGGCCTATTTTGAAGTTGCGATTATATCTTCAAATAAGTTTCAAATGGATTCCATCAAGACAAGTGGCCGAGTGGTCTAAGGCGCTAGGCTCATAGAGCATATCCAAAGCGGCGTGGTGCGCCGTGAGTTCGAACCCCGCCTCTGCCAAACTTTAAAAGAAGTAAAATTAAAATTTAACTATTTTTAAATTTCATATTGGGGAAATGTGACTGGGAGAATTTATGTATGGCGTGGAGTGGTGTGATTTTTTAGTGTAAAATGGTTTCATAATTTTTTAATGTCGTTCATTTGATTTTATTTGTTCATGATATTATGATAATGTTCCTTCTCCTATCACTTAATTTAGAAACAGCCGTAATTCTATTCAATAAACTGTAGATTACATGTTTTGTACGAATCCACACTTAGATTCGAGCAGAAAAGTGTTGATTCGTAGAAAATAATCTACAGTTTATTGAATAGACTGGCGTCACAGCAATGGTTTAAATGAACCTTACATCATTGCCCCCATTGTTGTTATTACGATCTACACGTGAATAAAGTGCAACATAATTATTTTGTTTGTAAGCCTAGTCAAGATTTAAGATCAACTCATCAATAAACGGTAACCAAGACATTTGGAAACACCATCGAGATCAAAAAATGTTTCATCAAGCATCTAGAAACACCACAACAGAGTGATCAAGATTCCTAAAAGGAATTGAAAATATTCGTAAGGGAGTATCAGATAACCATTTTTACTTCAATGAACTATGAACGATCCAGCCGAATTTATCTTAAGGGGGTACTACACCCTTGTGGTAAATTTGTGACTATTTTTGCATTTTTCTCAAAAAATAATAACACACTGGTAATAAAAAAATTACGAATATTATTGGGGCAAGGAATCCCATTACTACACTGAAATTTCAGTGACTCAAGTCAAGCGGTTCAGTATATATGATAGGAAACGAGGTACATGCTAGCGGTACCTTATTTCTGATCATAAATAACAAACCACTTGTCTTGTCATCGAGTACGCTGCAACCTCCTGGGATCCCCACACCCAGCGTAACATCCGCAAAGTTGAACAGGTTCAGCGTACCTCTGCACGTTTCGTCACCAGTGACTACAGTCGTGAGAGCAGTGTGACTGCCATGCTGAAACACCTGGAATGGCCATCACTACAAGAGAGACGCCAACAAAGCCGCCTTGTAATGATGTATAAGATCCACCAAGACTTAGTCGACATTGATTGGACCAACTACCTTACCCAATCCACATTTCGGACAAGAGGACACAAGTCTCGCTTCGTGTACCCTCAGACCAGCTCATCAGTCTATGCCAATTCCTTCTTCCCACGTACCATCAAGGATTGGAACATCTTGAAGAAGGATCCAGCTGAGTACTCATCCCTCGACGCCTTCAAGATTGCGCTGAGGGAGCGTCTCCTGATGTAGCTCCGCAACACCAAGTTTTAACCAGCACTGTATATTTCGCACCTCTACAATTTTTTGTTCAAGTTGTTCCTACCCATGCACACAAGCAGTGCGTTTTTCCTCATAATTGAGGCTGCACTTTAAAGGAAGGAAGGAAGGAAGGGTCACTGAAATTCCAGTGTAGTAATTGAATTCCTTGCCCCTATCATATACATAACTTTTGTTGCCACTATGTTATTAGTTTTTGAGAAAAATGCAAAAATAGACACAAATTTATCGAGGGGTGTAGTAAGGGATCAGTAAACATTGTTAACGTACTGAAACTAATGGGAACGTGTATGTTTGTATTTGTTATAATACTCACCTATCATGAGAGCGGGGTCCACTGTTGTAGGGTCTGCTATATTAGTAGCTATAATTCCAATCGATGCATCAACACCTTCTACTACTACGTAAGTAGATCTATCAAAGGAAACACACGGCACTAATACACCCCCTAACAATACTCACCTATCATGGGAGCAGGGTCCACTGTTGTAGGGTCTGCTATATTAGTAGCTATAATTCCAATCGACGTGTCAACGCCCTCTACTACTACGTAAGTAAATTTATCAAAGGATACGCACGGCACTATAAGAAAAAACAAATAAGAAGAATAATTAGCACACAATATATTTGATTCACTTCTCAAAGCTTTCGGTGGTGGGGAGTAAAAAGAATCGGGGTCTTTACACTTCTTGGAATAAAAACATATGAAGTATTCATGACGGGCATGACGGGTGAACCTTCTTTGGAGTTCTTTCTTATTACAAGCAGCAAAATGGAATGACCTGGATCAATGTTAAGTTGATCAAATCAAGTTAAACCCATATCAATATATTTCTTTCATTTAGAAGGTTCATAAAAAACTAGTTTACCTGATTCCAAGCTCACCATTTTTGAGATATATGCAAAACCGTGATGCAAAAATTTAAGCACTCAAATTTTAGGCTCTACGTGGATCAAAAAGTTTAGAATGCGTCGGTTTTGATAGCAATTGTATCAAATCGTTCCACTTTCAAAACATTTCATACAAAGAATAGTTAGCTAGTCTCAAGTGTTTCAATACTTTGGTAACAAGACAAAAGCAATTATAAAATTATAAAATATTTAACTATGTTGCTCTTCACATATTTTGTGATGATACCTCAAACAAAGAAAATTGTTCAAAATTTGACCTTTGACCGTTTGGTCTATAACTCACAAACGTCCTATACAGGGTGTAACAAAAAATTATACAGTTTAGAAAATAGTACTAGGCTAACATGCCACTTGTATTAAATTTTACTTTATCGTCAAGATAATTTCATGAACTAAAGCTTATCAAGTAGCTTAAAAGCTACTTCATAAGCTTTAGTTCAATAAAATCGATGGTCTACAAGCAAAGATATGGGCAATTTGTAAAGTAGTCCTAAACAGCTTGGGCCACTTTCGTGTCTTTGTGTAGTAAAAGTGACTGAATTGAGTTGAATCATGAACCATCTGGTCGTTGCTCTTAATATGAGTAATTTGAAACAATGGGGCATCTCAATTGTATTAAGATGTATAAATTTGTAAGAAATATCATATTATTTATGCCTAATGTTAATTATTTATTTATTTATTTCTTATTTAACCTGGGGTGACCAATAATTGCACTGGCACTGTTCTCCCTTGGTTCCCAGGTGTGAAAAAAAGAAAGAAAGTAAAACCTTTTGTTCTTATATAGATCTTTGACGATAAGCATGAGAGTTCGTTTTACGCGGTACAAACTTAAAATGGCTAACAGCCTTTGAACCTACGCTATAGGAAAGAAACCAAGTAAAGGTTTTCTGTTAGCCTATATATTACTGATCCAACTGCATATAACATTTATGCCATGACACCCTTTATTTTTTTCTGAAAAGCAACAATGCAATTGCTAATCATGAAAGGCGATTTTATGCGGTGCAAATATTAAGATATGTAAGCTCATATTAAATGTGGCCACACTCGTTTTCGGGGCGATTTAGTTAATTGAACATAGTGTTTCAACCCGAACCAGAAAAGAAACCAACTAAAGTTTTTCTGTTAGCCAAGACATTACTAATTCCATTACACATAATATATATTTTGCTATGACCCCTTTCATTTTGTTCTGAAAAGCAAAATTGCAATTGTATAAATTTTCCTCCCAGCTACATACACTTTCAAAATTTGCAAATGATGGACGGCTTTTCCTCCCAGCTACATACACTTTAAATACATTTCCTTAAATTTAACAAATTTCAAAGTATAGACCTCTGGAAAGGCATTCTGTTATAATACTGTTATATCATTAAATTTATAAAGTTTACTTAGATGACTGTTAAATGTTTAAAAAAATAAAATTTTGATAATTTCGTGCAATAAACTTTGTATTACGAGCGTATATCGCAATTTTCAAAACATTTACATACTGATGCTTCCAAAAAGCAACAAGTCGCAGGACAGGCTGCTCCTACGAGTAACCTGTCCGGCCTGAAAGTATCACGTCCATATATTTTATGCTACAGATGTAGGCCTATATGCATACGGGCGCATTCTTAATGTCTAAGACAAAATTGCAAAATCATCCAGCAGACCCGCTACCCATAGGACTTTACTAGGACATGTGTGCGCGAAGCCCGATAAAATTGTAATTTTAATGCGAAATAAGGATAATAATAACAAAGCCAGACAAAAAATATTATTTAAATTTTGTATTGTATGTGGTTAGATAAATATCACGTCTGAAGACAAAGTAGCTCTTCTCGGACGTGCGGACGGACTCTATTTTACACACTGCTATAATAGAATCACCTGCACATTTTATGCATTTCCGGTTGCAGCAGTTTATCCCCCACCTGCTTTACCGTCTATTAATACGCAATGAACACCATGAAATTCTTTATGGTATTCTATATACTAGGGTCATTGGATGGTGCCCAAAATGTCATATGACCAAGTCGGGGTCAAAAATCGCAACAAGTCATTTAAAAGTCATTATGACCAAAAATGTGATTTTCACTCAAAAATGCTAGTCCATCCACAAATTACATACAACAGTAACGTCACTTGCACACACTGTCTACAGGGTAAATATAATATTAAGGTCAAAAATCATTAATGTTTCAAAAAGTGTGATTTTAACTTCAAACGCTACTCATTGCACATATGTGATGCGATCAAGCAAAATCAGTCTCAAAACTCCGAAATATTGATTTTGAGATATAGTCATATAAAGGAAATATCCCCTTTTGTTTCCTGTTGTTTGGGAAACTCTTTAATTGCTCATATCTTTGAAACTGGTTGTCCAATTTTAATGGGGGTTTCTGCAAAATCAAGATTTGTAAATACTTTTTACTATGATATAAGAAACTGAAAATTTAATATTTCCGAGTTCCGACTGATTTTGCTTGATCGCATCACATATTACATACGACAATAATATCACTTGCACACAGTGTATATTATAGGATAAATACAATATTAAGGTCAATAATCATTTATGGTCATTTTCGGTGTTGAAAAAAAATTGTGATTTTGACTTCAAATGCAACTCTCTCCACATGACGTAAGCACAGAATTGAGTCAAATATCATCAAGGGGTATAACCAAATACCTTCAATATGTACAATATGATGCTATTTGCACATATGCATCAGTGATTATCAAAACAAACATTTAATATACTTGGGGTCAAATGCCAGTTAGGAGTCATTTCTACTATTTCCGTTGTAACGACAGTCCTTGCTACAAATTCTACCCTCTTACACGTTATTCCGATACAAGGTGGTGAACACAATTCCATTTGTTTTAGTCTTAGAATGTTATGCAGATCTGTTTTGTTTTATTTTTGTTCAGAGTACAGCTCAACTGATCATACTTTTCCTACATTCGACCTTGCATGATTTTTGAGTTGACACAGTCATGAAAATAACTATAGATACTTGACAGACCATAAGTAGCCCAGTTCTGAACCTTTTCATTGATCATTCATAACAATAGGTATCTGATGGATCAGTGAAGATAAGAAGGATTATAATATATCCGTAACCTTGATATTATAGTACATCTCGAGGAAAAAGTGCAATGGACATGTTTTCATTTTATGTTTCAAATATCCCGCGCATGAAAATTGAGTATTTAACCCAAAATGGAAAATGGAACAATTTATTGGAAATCTGTTTTAACAGATTTTTTTGACATCTTTTTCTGCACTGTATTATACCTAAATTACGAAATTTGATAAATATTCAAAGAAAATATAGGTCATCCAAAAAATGTTGATTTTTACACATTTTGGGGCAAAAAAGGAAAAATAAGCAAAAATATCAAAATCTGTTTTAACAGCTTCATTCATCAAGTCATAACAAACGGCCTACATGCTTAATTTCTAATAAAATATTGAAATTGTGAAAAATATAGGTATTTATTGATTTTCATGTTTTTTCTTGCAAATATGCTAATAATATGCAAATTATGAAATTGCAAAATAAAGTTTCTACATAGCATACATCTTTCAAGTGTGATGTTCAAAATGACAGACATCAAAAGAGATTCGATGAAATGTAAAGGTGTAGTAACAATTTTGGCATGGACTGTCTGGTTAGGCAAAGTACGGTAAGTTGAGCTGTAAACACATAAATAATAATAAACATTTGAACACAACCGAGAATATGGCTTAGCTCATCACAAGGCAATGACAAAGATACCCCAGCGTCAAAGCAAAATATGTTCTATGGGCGGAGGAATTTGACACTAAGGGTCAATCGGTTGGAATAAAAGTCGCTTGAAAAATCTGAACATATATTTTAAAAATGCTCTGATGTACAAACAAGTTAGTCTAAATTAGTCGAAAATTTCAACTGATTTTCAATATTGCATACAGCTAAAAATCCCCAAAATGCAAACTATGGATATAAAACAGGTTTTATTTCGTCGCGTTATTACAGAAAGAACTGTATCGTCGGAATCCTAAACTTGTGGGTACTTAAGGGGGTACTACACCCATTGCATTTTATTTTGCATGTTTTTGAATTTTGTGAAGAAGTGAGAAAAAAACAAATTGGACAAAGTAGTAAAAGTAAGCAAAATGAAGGGACAAATCTTCTCGTTCTATTGGTGGCATCGGTATCAATGTAGCTTACATGCTTTTACAGGTAGAAGCCAAAAGGTGGTACATCACCGATGTTTTAAATTCACTTCATTTTGGAAAGCTTACTATCAACGGATTTCGTTAAAATTTTGGATACATGTTGCTAACGCGTATTTGTAATTTCTTACAACTAGTCCAAAGATTTCCACTTACCCAGCAAACACAAAAACGTTTTAAAAACGTTTTAAATAAGTTATATTTTGGCTTTTGGTTTAGGTAAAAACGTTTTAGTAACATTAAAATGTCGGGTTATATAAAGGTCATGATAACGTTTTTTTTGTATGAAAACACACTACAACAATATTTTGTAATGTTTTCAAAAAATGTTATTGTAAACTATTTTTGCAAACATTTTTGCCAAATATGTGTCAATACTTAAATAACATTATGTTGAAATATTTGAACCCAGCAAAAACAGAAATGTTCTTAAAATGTTTTTTTTTTTCAAAACCTTTGAATAACATTTAAATGTCGGGTTATAATATAATGGTTACGAAAACGTTTTTAAAACGTTATTAAAAATATTTTGGGCAAACATTTTTCGCAAAATATTTTTTCAACCCAAAAATAACATTTTGTTTAGAAAGTTTTGTATCAAGTTTTCAAGAATGTTTTTGGAATGTTATTAAAACGTTTTATACCATTTATATAACCCGACACTTAAACGTTTTCTGTAAAACATTTTGTTTGCTGAGCAGTAGATTATCAAAAATGTTTTTAAGGTTATGAAAACGTTTTATACTCTTAATATACCCTTTATATAACCCGACATTTAACCTTTTTCTGACAACCTTTTATAACCTTTTGCGAATGATGTCGAAAACGTTTTGTGTTTGCTGGGTACTTGCAGACGTTTCGAAAACTGACAGTATTCTTTATCGATGCTATTGTTGCAATGACGATCTGTGTACAGCTGATGATGGATCGGTTAAGTTATTGGTTTACCGGAAGCCTACTCATACTGACCAATATTTGAACTTTAGGTCACACCACCCTCTTCACCAGAAACTAGGCGTTGTTCGTACCCTTCTCGATAGAAAGAACAGAATTGTCACTAAAGAGCAAGACAAGGTAGAGGAGGAAACTCACATCAAGGGGGCTCTCCAAAAATGCGGATACCCAGATTGGACCATTGAAAAAGTGAAACACGCCTAAGCCTAAGAAAGACAGATCTAAGAAAGACTATTCCGTCGAAAGGACTTGTTGTCATTCCTATGTGGAGGGAGTCTCAGAGCGTGTCTCGAGAGTGTTCAAATCATATAACATCTCCACCGCGATGAAGCCCCATTGTACGTTGCGCAATCTCCTTGTCCACCCCAAGGACAAACGGGATCCCCGTCATTCCACGGACGTCGTCTATTCAATACCATGTAAAAACTGTGATTTGGCATACATCGGGGAGACAGGAAGGAAATTCGGCAAACGTTTGGAGGAGCACAAAACTGAGGTAGAGAAAATTGGTGATAATATAAAAACTAGAGCCACCAGAAAAGCATCCAAATCCGTTGTTCACAAATCGGGTATTACTGATCATGTAGTAGAAAACAATCATGTCATCGATTGGGAGGAGGCTAGGATCGTCAAAGAGAGTAATAGATATAAGAGATGGATCAAGGTGGCGATCACCATCAGAAAGCGGGGCAATACCATGAACAGAGACGAGGGGCAATACAACTTGAGTCACGTCTTTGACGATCTGATAAGTGAAAAATCAACTGGCAACTCCGTTACCAAGCAGCAGAAACCATCAGCTGTACACAAATCGCCATTGCAACAATAGCATCGACAAAGAAAACTGTTAGTTTTCGAAACGTATGCAAGTAAGTGGAAATCGTTGGACTAGTTGTGAGAAATTACAAATACCAGTTCATCATGAACTGTTCTGATGAATATCTTCAAGAATGTTGCTAACGCATTCCCACAATGGGAATAAGTGGTTCTTGATGACTTCATGAACTTGGTGATTTTCAGTGCTCCACACCTATCAAACGAAATGGTTAAAATGCTTGTATTTTCAATGTTGAGCTATATTTTGTATTTTTAACTAGCGACATTATTTCACTGAAACCTAATTAAGCCATTGGTAAAAAGTTTCCTCAACCAAACTACAGTTATGTTGGAAAAAATGCATTTCTCTTCACCTATACCATCAGATTAGGTAGTTCTTCATAAGCTTCATTTTTGTGATTTTGGTACCAATTTTACCTAAATCCATTTCAACTAGACAATCTAAATTGTACTCGCCATTTACATCCATTCCCAAGAAATGTTATGCTGTCCATCATCGCATTATATATCCAGTAAAAGACACACTAGACCAAATATCAAAATTGATGCCTCATTTTAGCAATGTTGATATATCACATGTTGTTCACAATGGATGCCTAAATTTGACTCCAACCAGGTGACATATAACCAGACATATGATGACCTATAGTTTTATAGAAATCTCTTTTACAAACAACACATGATGGAGGCTAGCCAGTATTCAATTTGCTATACCATTCATTGTGGAAGATATATTTAGCGTGCATCACTAAACACAGTAAATAGATAGTATAACAAAAGATATAATTTATTCTATTCAAGTACTGCTTGACTAGAATAAATTATGTTTTGTTATGAAGCACACATATTGAGTTACTATAATCCCATAGTAACAGGTAAACAAAAAAGTATATAGGGCAAAATTATATACTATAATGATTAAAAGCACTTTGTAGGTAGAGATATTTTATAAGTTCAGGACATGAGGTGATGAACATATTTATGTACTTCATAAATATGCAAGAAACAAAAAGAAGAGGGGTACTGATGAAAATCAGGGTATTATACCCCCTTAATAATGCTGGAAACAAACTAAATATTTCGAGTGGTTGAAGAATAAAACTGCGATCACATACATTTCAAATTTTGACAATTGACCAAACTCTTCATGAAAAATGAGCCATTTTAATCTGTTCATCTGATGCAAATATTCAATCAATGACAATTGACGCCTGATGCGCAGTGATTGGTACTATAGATACAGGCAATTGGAACGGTTTAAAAATGAGGCGTTATCGACGCAGGATCACTCAAAGTGGGAAATTTTAGACATTGTTTTGTATTGTATCTTTAAAAGTAATGATGATAAGTATATAAAACTATACAGTTTTTGAGAAAAGCGCCAAATTTGATTTTCCATGCCATTTTTTTTTTCGGTCCACCAAAACAGCTTACCCTAAATATCCAAATTGATGAACATTGCATATTTGTGTTCTGAGGACTAGAAATAATAATAATAATACTAATAATAATACCCTAACCCTAAACCCTAACCATAAACCTAAACCTAACCCTAAATCCTAACCCCTAACCCTAAACCCTAACCCTAAACCCTAACCCTAAACCCTAACCCTAAATCCTAACCCTAAATCCTAACCCTAACGCTAAACCCTAAACCCTAAATCTAACCCTAACTCTAAACCCTAACCCTAATCCCTAACCATAACCCTAAACCCAACTCTACTTTTTTATACTTTTTACCCCATAATTTTCCTCATTCTTCAAGCCCTACCCTCTATCGGGGGCTAATTTATAGTTTCAGCTTAATATCCAAATTGATGAACATTGCATATTTGTGTTCTGAAGACACAAAATTATATAATTTGGATATTTAGGGTAAGTTGTTATGGTGGACCGGAGCAATCAGTTGTCAGCTTTCAATTAGTATGTGATAGCTGTTTTATTAATCTACCACATCAACAATTTAGTGTTTTTTGTTTCGGTCAATAAAATACCCAAAACTGACAATTTCCGACGATCAAGTTCTGTTAGACCATTTCTCTCATGGATAGCTGAGTTGTTGGATCAGAACAGGATTGGTGGATTTTCCATGGCCAGAGGAATTAGGTGATGATAAATTAAAATGGTCTACTACAGTAGACTAGTACTTACCTGGAGTACCTGGAGCATCTATAATGCATACTTTGGCTGTCGACGGAGTACCTAGTTTGTACATTGGCGGGTCTGTAGGTGGATCGATAGCTAATACACAACATTCCACAGCTTCAGTAAGGGCATCGACCTCAGCTGTTAATGAAATCGGCCCAGTGAGGATATCAACTGGATTTGGATCTAATGTGTAGTCTGTCGCACTGGTTGATATGTCTGTACAGGTAACACCTATCCAGAAGAGAAAGAACATATTCAAATCATTTACCGTTATTTTGTTTCCCTTATGATTTGACAATGAGGACCTACTACCTGCTATAAATAATAAAAACAAATAAATAAATAATAATAATAATAATAATAATAATAATACACCCCATTCTCTACAAATTATGTGGAATATTTTGCGTTACATTTGCATTTTAAAGCTCAACTCAGTAGTGACCAAAACAAGAGTTCAACTGCGCATAACATGTGACAGGCTTATCACTGTTATAGTCCTACATAGGAGGACTAGAAATAATAATAATAATACTAATAATAATACCCTAACCCTAAACCCTAACCATAAACCTAAACCTAACCCTAAATCCTAACCCTAACCCTAAACCCTAACCTTAAACCCTAACCCTAAACCCTAACCCTAAATCCTAACCCTAAATCCTAACCCTAACGCTAAACCCTAAATCTAACCCTAACTCTAAACCCTAACCCTAATCCCTAACCATAACCCTAAACCCAACTCTACTTTTTTATACTTTTTACCCCATAATTTTCCTCATTCTTCAAGCCCTACCCTCTATCGGGGGCTAATTTATAGTTTCAGCTTGTTGGGTATCCATATTTCGCGGTTAGTGCTTCTTTGTAGCCATGCGGGGCAAACTAGTTGAATATATCCACATTTAGCGGTTAGTGGTTCTTTTTTTTTTAACGGACTGGAAGTGCCAACATTATACAACGTCCTCATTCGACCAAAAGTCGCCAATGTTCAACAAAAGGGCAAGTCCATCACAACATCTTAGGACTTCTTCTGATGAGGATGTGTCACACATCGAAAATTCAAGGTTAGTTGAATTTTTGTGCTGAAAGTCAGTTTAAATTTCCCGTCCAATTTCAAACTTTGGTCGTTCAGTTTAGTATGAGTGTCATTCCTTTTCGCGCGGAATTGAATGAACGTTTACATTCTCGATTTCAATTTTGCAAATGTACAATCTATTTCATTCAAAATTTCTAAATAGTGCATCCAATTTCGCACATTGTGCGGCCACTTTCGCATATTGTGCAGCCAAAATCACCGTAGCCTTGAATTCAGAGCCTATTTGGAAATGCAAATTCGTATTATGCGAAAACAAAATCGAAAAATGTTCAATTGAATTCGCGAAGTAAAGAATCAAATCCTGAAGTTTATGTTAAGCATTGGATGCGTCAACATTGTTTAACCAAGCACGTTGCTATATTAATGTGAAGGGAAAATAATATGTTAAAAATTAACTAATCCATATGCCTAATAAGAATTACAACTAATTATACATTTAAAAGCGTCTTTCCCGGTTTAGTTCAGAAACCTCAAGGTAATATAGGTCCCATAGTTCAATCAAGCTTAGTGTAATAAATCATATAAAATATATGAAGTTCTTTAGTTAATGGTGCTTCTTCTTACAAGAATAGGTATTTTTAAACATTATTCATGAACGCTAACATATTGTCAATTAAACACGTGTTATACCCGATATATAACCCGACATTTAAACGTTCTGTGAAACGTTTTGTGTTTGCTGGGCATATAACAGAATAACTATCATTATATTATATACTTGTATAACTGGACAAAATTCAAAATGTGAAGGAAACTAGACCATCTAACCTAAGCTGTACAGACATATTTCGTGTTCAAGCCATTGTGTTAAATTATAAACACATTAACTCCTGGAAATGTGAAGATTAACATGTTAAACTGCTAATATTGTTAACACCCGAACGTGTTAAACGATGTTTTAAACACATTTTAACACGTTCGTGTGTTAACAATGTTAACATATGTTACATTCGTATGATATTCGTATTTGCAAGCGTTAATATGTTATAAAATATACTTTACTGTACAATCATTACCGATTAAGTGTTTATTTTTATGTCCCGTAAGGCTGTTCTGTATTTTTTGCCCTATACTTGAACACGTAATGGCTTATCATGTAGTGAAAGGGAACAGGAAGTGTTCAGTTATGAACGTATTAACATCTGTAAATGTGAAGATGAAGTTGTTTAAGTGTTGATATTGAGTAGTAAGTGTAGGCCTTTTCGGAGGTTGAGGTCAAAGGTCATGATGACGTCACTTCCGGGTCAAAGGTCAACCGAGGTCAAAGGTCACGATGACGTCACTTCCGTGTCAAAGGTCAACCGAGGTCAAAGGTCACCTCGGGTCAAAGGTCATCAGGGGGTCAAAGGTCATATTCATGAGATGGGCGTGGCTAATTAGCATAAATGAATAATCATGAGACGGGCGTGGCTAATTAGCATATATGAATAAAATTTTGAAAAAGTTGAAAAAAAAAAAATTCAAAATAACATTTCAAAAAAAATTGTCAAAAAAAAAAACAATTTCAAAAACAATTTCAAAAAAAATTATAACAACAAATTTTGAAAAAAAATAGAAAAAAATTTTGAAAAAATTATAACAAAAAAATATATGAATAAAATTTTGAAAAAAGTTGAAGAAAAAAAAAAACTTTCAAAATCAAATTTCAAAAAAAAAAATTTTCAAAAAAATGTTCAAAAAAAAAAATTTCAAGAAAAAATTTCAAAAAAAAATTTCAAAAAAATTTCAAAAAAATTATAAAAATTTTGAAAAAAATAGAAAAACAATTTTAAAAAAAATTAACAAAAAATTTTGAAAAAAAAATAGAAAAAAAAATGGAATTTTTAGAGTGACCCTTGACCCGGAAGTGACCTTTGACCCGAAATGACCCGTTTTTGTTCTAGAAACACCGAAATTTTATAAATAAGTGAACAAATGTGCCTAAAATAACGCGTCGTATCGGGCGTGTTGCGGGAGGTATCGGCGTCAAACTCTATATATTCGGTAAGGGTCGTATTACGAGCTATCCGCGGGGGTCGAGGAGTCGAAAGGTCGATGCGCTTAAAAAATTCATTTTGTCTAGGGAAACATCGTATTTTTCGTTCTATAGCACGTATCGAGCTAGGTCAAACTTAAAGCCCTGATCATGCTACACGGAAGCGACCCTCGACCCGGAAGTGACGTCGATTGCGTAACAAAATGCGTCATTTGCGTAACGAAACTCGCATCAGTTGCACGATAAAATGCTTCAAAATGAGTCAAAGAGTGGGGTAATATAGTGCATTTTGACCATGAATCTTTCGTAGACCCAGTGTGGAGTATTCGTATTCCGAAAGTGAACGGGAATCGCGATATGGAACCGGATCAAACCGGATAGAACCGGATAGAACCTGTTCTCCTATCCCCTCCCACCAACACCCCACATACAGCAAAATACACCAATGCGTCGATTGCGTAATAAAATGGGTCAAAGCGTAACGAATTGCGTCGATCGCGTAACGAATTGCGTCAAAGCGTAACAAAATGCGTCGATTGCGTAATGAAATGCGTCAAAGCGTAACGAAATGCGTCAAAAATGCGTCATTGCGTCCTAAAATGCGTCAAGTACGCAGCAAAATGCGTAAAGGCGTAGCAAATTGCGTCCATTACGCTGCAATATGCGTCAAAGCGTAATAAAATGCGTAAAACTGTGTCAATTGCGTAATGATTAGCGTAACGCAAAAGCTTTATATATAAGTCGGTCATTTTAAACGTATCGATCATTTCGATCCTAACTTCCGAAAAGTCGACATGAATTCCTTTAAATCTTATCCTTGCTCCGTGTGCGGCAGGACATTCTCGCGCAAGTACGATCTCGAGAGACACAAGCGACACGTACACCTTGAAGAAGAAGAAGATGATGATGAAGACGAGGAGGAGGAGTCCGACGATAACAAATCGGAGGTTGTCTCGGACAGAGAATCCGGCGACGAACTGGAAGACAACGAGGCTTATCGGGAATGGTACGCGGGAGCTAAAGAAGCCACGGAAGACATGAGGAGGGAAAAATACGAAAAGTACTTTGGTGACGGCATGGATCCGGAGATGGCGAGGGAAAAGGCCCATTTGAAAACAGTATGGGCCGTCAAACGCGACTTTTTCGAGCGGTACAGCACGTTTCTACGAAGCCACGCGCTTCTCAAAGACGACGGAGTTTACGCGGAGATCGCGGATGATCTCGAGGAGAAAATGGAGAATGGCGTTGGGGTGGACAAAGCCGTGAAGAGAACGATGGCTAAACATCGCTCTAAATTTGACGGGCTGTTCCAGTACGATGAAGATGATAATGTCTCGGAATCTGCCATGGGAGGAGAGGATGACGAAGATTCACCCGCGAATTAAAGATAATAAAGTAGAGAAATGAAATACAATCGACTCTTACTCTTTATTACCCCAATTTTAAACCTCCCTTTCGCGTTACGCATTTCGTCGCGCGTTTGACGCAATATGTTACGTTTTGATGTATTTCGTTATGAAAAGACGCAATACGCTATGATTCACAAGGTCGAAAGTTAAGAGGGCGCAACACTAAATCACTCCGCATTTTATGTAACAACGAAATTCGGCTAATATAGTCCATAGTGAATTTGAGATTGTAGCGACCATATCTACCGACAAGTTCACTTAAAATCACTCAATATCGGCTTATTTGAATTCGACAAGTTTCTTTAATGATAACATGCAGAAAAAACTGGACAATTGATCTCAAAAGCAATTCTCTGTGGCGGATTAAGAGAAAACCCGATTTTGAAATGTGAGTGGTGAGTTTAGTATATTTTTAGCTCTTTTTTTTGCACCGCAAAATAGCGAAAAAAGTCAATGGTCATCGATATATGCCGACAGAAGTTTTGGAATCTAGAGAAACAGAGCTTTAATTTGATACCAAATTTATTTTGCCAAGTATTGCAGGGACGCTAGAAATGGCCCTTGAAGTAGGCCGAATTCACACGTTATCCTATGGGACGCTGAATTAGTGCTGCGCCCCCTTGTAACGGCCGTCGTTATGAACGCGTTCCTTTTACATTCTTCGCGCAAAATAACAGATGCGCTTCATAAAATGTGTTCTATTTCAATCATGATGATAAACAAAGATTACAAAAAGTCATCCCCATAAAATATTATTGGAAAAAAACACTTTATTGGCCGAGTAGGCGCCTGCAAAGTCTAGAAATGCGTCCAAAAATCCTCAAAAAGGCTCAAAAATGGATTTTAAGGTTAATAGACATTGTTAATCTGCATGAAGCCGTTTTGCTGAATATTCAGTAGGCCTACCCAAAAAGATCGTAATTGTCACCACTGGAACGGGGGGGGGGGTATTTATACTTCAGACTCAGTAATAAATGATTTCCAAAACAAAATGGCAACACTGATAATCTAGAAAAGAAATTAAACTCGGTTCAAAGACGTGCTCAAATTGTCGTCTGTCACTAATTTTGTGAGTTTTGTACAAACTTTCGCATATTGGAGGAAAAGTCGAAATATTCGATTTTCGGCGTTTCGGCACTTGATCTTTAAAACATCATTTCTCTTGAACGGAATGTCGCAGAGACATGAAATCTTCTGTGTTGAGCTTCAAACTTTCTCTAGTCTACTTAATGAGTAATAAATGTGGATTTTGAAAACGTTTAACACCTTATAAGAGGGCGCAACACTAAATCACTCCGCATTTTATGTAACAACGAAATTCGGCTAATATAGTCCATAGTGAATATGAGATTGTAGCGACCATATCTACCGACAAGTTCACTTAAAATCACTCAATATCGGCTTATTTGAATTCGACAAGTTTCTTTAATGATAACATGCAGAAAAAAACTGGACAATTGATCTCAAAAGCAATTCTCTGTGGCGGATTAAGAGAAAACCCGATTTTGAAATGTGAGTGGTGAGTTTAGTATATTTTTAGCTCTTTTTTTTGCACCGCAAAATAGCGAAAAAAGTCAATGGTCATCGATATATGCCGACAAAAGTTTTGGAATCTTGAGAAACAGAGCTTTAATTTGATACCAAATTTATTTTGCCAAGTATTGCAGGGACGCTAGAAATGGCCCTTGAAGTAGGCCGAATTCACACGTTATCCTATGGGACGCTGAATTAGTGCTGCGCCCCCTTAAAGGGTCAAGTGCCGCCATTTTGAAATTGAAGTTCCGCCATTTTTGTATCAGAAAATGATGCCAGAGTTAAATCCATATAAAGAATCGCGCTATTTTTTACGCATTTTGAAATAATTTTTTACTCCTCAACTCATTTCACGCCGCAATGATGCATTCGGGTCAAAGGTCACTTCCGGGTCAAGGGTCACTCTAAAAAAATTCTTTTTTTTTTCAATAAAATTCCATTTTAGTTATAATTTTTTTTGAAATTTTTTTGAAATTTTTTTTTTTTGAAATTTTATTTTGAATTTTTTTTTTTCAACTTTTTTCTAAATTTTATTCATATATGCTAATTAGCCACGCCCGTCTCATGATTATTCATTTATGCTAATTAGCCACGCCCATCTCATGAATATGACCTTTGACCCCCTGATGACCTTTGGCCTGAGGTGACCTTTGACCTCGGTTGACCTTTGACACGGAAGTGACGTCATCGTGACCTTTGACACGTGACCTTTGACCTCGGTTGACCTTCGACCCGGAAGTGACGTCATGACCTTTGACCTCAACCTCCGAAAAGGCCTACACTTACTACTATATTGTTAACACACGAACGTGTGATGCTATGTTTTAAATACACTTTAAGACGTTCGTGTGTTGACAACATTTACATGACTGTTCATTCCTATTCATATTTGCAAGCGTTAATGTGTTAATGAAGCATTAACCATCAACACGTTAAAGTGTTTCTGTTTTAGCTAGGCCTACTCTGTAATTTTTGCAATGTCAGTGGACCCATAGTTTCAAATTGAATGTATTATTGCTGATTAGATTGACAATTCATGAAACTGTTAAAGTTAAAAATTTAATTCACAAGATTAACACCGTTTCACAATCCCTCTTCATCTGTGGTGAAATTGGTTGCCGATTTCTTCAAATTAGACATTATATTAGAAGTGAAATTAGAAGCGTTAGATTTTAGAAATTTAATTCACAATAATGAATAGTTCTGATAAAAAATTGATTGAGCTAAAATAAAATAGATTGCTCATAATGTGAAAAAGAAAAGATTATTCAATCTAGCGTGAAAAAGAACGACCCTTTTATTAAACTAAACACACAAGTTGGGAAATTGACCCGGAAAATGTATCGTTACATAGGTATTATCGCCAAATACATGCAGGTCAAGGCCAATACGGTTCAATGGGCATTTTGGCCAAACATTCCTCTATAATAAGGATTCAGGAAAAGTTAAGTTTGGCTTTTCTGCAACGTCGTATTTTTTATTCGAGTTATAATCAAAAAGGTCAAAGGTCGTATCCTTTCACCTGGTTACCTATATAACAATGCCCCATAGATGGATGATGTAAACTATTCTTTATTTGAATTGTTTTTGCAAGGGGTTTGACCCCTAGTGTTGAGCCCAAAATCCGACCTGGGAGCTTTTTGCTTATAACTCGAGAACCATACATCTGAGATAGCTGAATCGTTATGATCAGATCAATACTTTGGTATGGTTTATAGCAAAATCTGAACTTTTTAAACCTGCTCCTGTATGACATGACCTAAACTCTTTCCTGAGCAAAGTGCATTTTACCACCAACGTTTGTCCTATACTTTTAGCCCAGTTTATGATATTAGAAGTGATTCTGCACGTGATGTCGCATCCTTCTTAACTACATCGCAAGTCGAGTGGATTCGAAATTAAACTAAACTTTGGGCAACCTCATTCCAGGATCCGTATCCACTTCCGCTGCGCTGCGCTGCGCACGGAAAATGTCACCGGGATACTGGTTTAATGCCTGTGGTTATTATTATTTTCTTTATTTAATCGTCTGCAATCTGACCTTTACGTATTAGTGAAAACCCTTACCTATCATAACAGGATCAACTGTCAACCCGTCTGGGTCATTGGTGATTTCAATTCCTATGGTTGTAGCAGCACCCCCTTCTGTTGCTACGTAAGCGGGTTCAGGAAATGAAACGCAAGGCACTATAAACAAACAAAAACAACCAAATATTAATGTATATATTTTTAATGGAATGAAGTATATGTATTTATTTGCAAATATATATTATTAATCGAGTTTCAGATACAATGGTGAAAAGAGAGACAGGTAGTTAGCTATCTGCAACTTACATCCTACAAAGGAAAATGAGTTGTGCATACATGTATCTGATCTTAATCGCTGGCCAAGGGGGATTCAACATTTGTTTTTTCGCGATTGTTCATTTTTTAACGCGCAGATGTGTCTTTTTATTTAGATAATTTCTCCAAATCAGTTATCTAATTACGAAAAAAAAAACATTCGCATGATGCGCTAATGGGAAATGAGGCTGCGTAAAAAATAAGTATTAATTTAGGCCGCATATAGTTGTTTTGGTCCTCGTCGGGTGGATTTTCTACACTTTAATTGTATATGATCAAATATGAATTAAACATAAAACATGCTGCCATTTCTGATTATGTGGGTTGATATGAATGTAAATAAATATATGAATACTAAGGGATTGTGCCATAACTATCTGTTCTAACGGGGTGATTTCAAATGACCTTCCAAAAATACTTGCCCCCCCAATCAAATGAACTTCCAAAATACTTGCCTCCACCCCCCACCCCGTCAACTGTGCGTTAATTAGTTTAACCCATCTCTTCCCTTGGGCTCCAATGAGGGTAAAAATTAGGGTAATAAAGACACGCGGTTATTTCTGATTATGTGATTGATGAAATAAATATAAATGGTAACTAATTCAGTTATCCCTATAGCTTCCTTGTGATGACCATTATAGTTGTTATCGTACGAACACGTATGAAAGAATCAGTGCCTATACTCTTTAAAATATAAGAGGATGGAAGTTCGGAAATCATTAAAATATATTTTTATTATCATGTTAATTATATATGTTGATTCCTTTTACGTTCAAGAGTGCTCGCTGAGGGGCTAAAATCAACAACTGTAAAAGAAGTTATAATTGACCCACTTTTAGTGTTACCCCGCATTATGCAGTTACTGTCCGTTTTTCCTATTCAGTGCACACACAGCGCTCCAATTTATGATTGACCTCTAGCTCACTCACTGTACTGTAGGTACTAGTATAGGCAATAGACTAGTTAGTGGGCTGGTGGGAAAACCCTTCACCCAATAATAAACATAGAGGCTCACGTGTGAATTATAATGTTCATCCTTAACATACTACAATTTGAAGTAAAAAATGTCACGGAAAAGCTGTTGTCGAGGTGTTTTTCCGAAGAGAGTCTTCCAAAATTTCATAACAGTCGGACGTGTAATTTCAATGGCAAATTGTGCTTAACAGCTCACTCGAGATAGCTCCAACTTCGAACGAGCACCATCGTGTGATCGGTTTTATCAATTTTCGCCACAGAAGCTGTAAATAAACTTCAATTCTTTCCCTCTATGGTCATCTAAAAATGATTAAAATGCGATTTTGGGAAGATTGTTGTCGAGCCCTCCCAAATATGGAGTTCTGACTGCCCGATAGTGAGCTAAAAATGGAAAACCTTTTTCCAAACCGTGTTAAGTCTAAAACCAAATGTTTCTCATTTACTTGTGTGATACGATCACAATAACTGTGTCAAGTTTGACATGAGTTGTACCATCAACATGGCTGGATAACTGTATGCATACTATTGTTCTCATTTCGGGAACAAAGGCCACGCCAGTATTGTTACTGTGCGTTTGCTTTGTAATGGTGCATCCAACTGAAATTATAATACCTATTTCATCACAGCACATGCAATATCGCACAGGTAAATCAGAAACATATGTTTATGGATTTAACCAGGGATATGAGACACATCCCTGATTTAACATAGTTGAGTTGTTTTCAATGAGGTTTATCTTGGTGTAATGGGGGTTTAAGTCCTGCAAAGGTCGTGGTGAATTCTGCTGTAGACATGACTGCATAATGGTCCGATGAATAGGGCTAATTATGGGGGCATCCTTTGCACTCACTTTAGCAAGAAAAAAGTCCAACCACCTTACCCGACCCAGGAACAGTGGCACATGGTCATATGGGTGCGGGGAGGCCTGAAGGTGGTCGAATATGATGACTCCCGCTACGCCACTGCTCAAGAGCGAGGGGGATTGAAGCAAGTACCCTTCCTCCTTATATAATAGAAGTGTATTATGTTTCAGATCGACTGTTTATAGTTCCACTGCCACATAATAGAAAAGACAGTGGAATAAGAAGATATTGAGGAAAATGGGTCACGTACGGTCATCGTTGGTAATGTGAATGAGAACACGACACTCCAGTGTAGTCGGATCCATACACTCTGTAGCTGGCGTTCCGTCGGGATTGGTGAATTCAGCAGCCACAATAAACTCTTCCGTTGGTTCAATCTCCGTGTCATCAATGATTGGAATAATTAACAATCTTTTGTACGTATCAGCCGCGGCACTTGGGATAGGTATCGTTTCCCAAGTAGGTATGTAGTCTGCTCCTTGAGTGGCTGCTGTTATAGGTGCTGTTGGAGCTGTACTAACAGCTGTGGCTACGTCTGAAGAAAAAAAGTATTTGTTCCCTCCAAAAATTAATTTCATAAGGGTCATTGGAAGCAGCACATACGATTAACATTTATTATTATTAATAATAATAATAATAATAATAATAATAATAATAATAATAATAATAACAATAATAGTAATAGTAATAGTAATAATAATAATAATAATAATAATAATAATAATAATAATAATAATAATAATTGTAGTAGTAATAATAATAATAATAATAATAATAATAATAATAATTGTAATAATAACTTTTAACCCCATAATTTCCATCATTCATTCATTCATTCATTCATTCATTCATATCTTATTTCATCAACATCAAATTACAAGTGACACTAGCAGCTCAACAAAGTAATGATATTAAATGCAAACAAAAATCAATGGTATAATTAAATATCAATATAAAAGCAGTAACAATTAAATCAATAAAAACCGAGAATAACAATATTATGTATGATTGAAATGTATAATGATATTATGAGGACTACGGGACTCTTGAGACGTCTTAAAACATTTCTTGACGTTCGCACTCTTAATGTGTTATAACAGTACGACAGCAACTTCGTGACCTCTTTTGTTCGACAGAAAATGTATACGGGTTGGTGAACACGAGTTACGTAACGCAATGTTGAAATTTTAGCCGGCAAACACGTTTTATCAAAATAGCTCCAGAAATGGAAGACACGGGTCGTATATTGCTCCATTTATGTACCCTAACCACAGATAAGATATCAAACATTGTGTACAGCAACAAATAACTTGTAAAAGTTGAATTAAATGGAAAATAAAGAAGCTTGAACATGTCCAAAGTAGCTCGGAAAAAGAGAAAAATTGCATGTCACGAACACAAAAATGTTCATATCATCAAGCAAGAAAAAGCGCCGGAATCAAAAATGGGTGTCATGTTATAGAATAACTAAAGTGAGCTTGCCTGAAAATTTCATCAATTTTGGTTGGGGTATATTCCGAGTCGTATATTGAACATGTTGAAATGTTTATCTTTGTGCGTGACTACTGTCACGCGATATATTGTAAGGCCAATGTTTTTCCTGCAAAGAAACTTGCATTGTCAATTGTTCATTGTTGGTTATTTATCTTGAAAATAATACTCCCAACGTTTAAACAATTTTAAAGTCAGCATAAAGGTTTGTGTTACATTATTTGGAAGGTGTTAATTCATTCCAGAAATAGAATATACGAGTGAGCCATGAGTGGGAATAACATTGCTATTATTACCGTATCTATCAAATCACTGGTATGGCTTGGTGGTAAATACCGGGGGTAATTTAAATATGTGGAAGTTCGATCTTGGTTCGAACCCCGCTAGCACCTCTCTTTGATTTTTGATTTTATTTTAACTAATTTTTTTTAAATCCTAGTTTTCATATTTTTATTAAATTTGAAGTTCTGTAATTCCAAAAATTATAACAATATTTATAATATTAATAAATAACTGTCAGGAAGGTTTTCACATTAGGCCTACATTTGAAGCAGGAGTAGCGAGATAAAAATGAAAGAAATTAACACCTAATAATCTTGACCGCTTAACTGTGGTGTTCTATAATGGGGGATTTATTACTTATAATCTTTATTCAGGGTAGGCCCGAATCAGCTAACCGCTTGTCTTACCCGGGGCCCTGCAATAATACATATACAAATTTAAAACAACATAGCATAAAATATTTAACTTCAACCACCATATCAACATAACATATCAACCATATTATAACAACAATATAATAAACTCAATACAGTGAGGCAACCTGCATAAGCACCACACAAAATATTAATTAGTGCTGTTTAAAGTGATGTCTCTTATACATCTCCTTAAAAGAAAGCAAATTTAGAGAATTTCTAACACATAGATCAATATGGTTCCATACTTTAACACCACTATAACTAAAAGAATGTTTAAAACACTCGATATCATAACCATTATTGAGTGGTGGAAGAGCTAGCTGACCAGAAGTAGCTTGTCTAGTATTACGATCATGGTTATCACTTACAAAATTGAACTTCTTAGATAAGTACTGCGGTGCTAGATTATGCAGAGATTTATATACCATAAGTGCTTTAAAATACTGATTGCGGACTGAAAGCCGCTCCCATCTAAGTTCATTAAACATGTAATCCGAACGAGTGAAAAAGTCATCACCTAAAATAATTCGCGCACACCGTTTCTGTAATACATCAAGTTTAGCAGTGTCATTTTTAAAGCGACCATACCAAGCTATGTTACAGTAATCAAAATGTGGCTGGACTAAAGCTTTGTAAAGAACATTAAGAGTGTTTATATCCAAGTAAGGTTTTACACGACGTAAAAGAAAAAAAAAAAAAAAAACCTTTTGGATAACGTTCTTAACTTGCTTATGCCAATTCAATTCATTGTCAATTAAAACACCCAAACATTTCATATTATGTACACTTTCAAGTTCACAACCATTAATCATAACAGAAAAATCATTTCTTTGCACATTCTTAAGTTTAGCACCTGTACCGAGCAACATAATCTTAGTTTTGTCAGTGTTGAGAATTAATTTATTATTGTGCAACCACACCATAAGGGCGTCAATATCAGAACTTAATTTGTTAGAAATTACATCACACATATTATTGATAAAAATTATAAACAACAAAGGACCGAGTATACTGCCCTGAGGAACACCAGTATTGACAGCGAGTGACTCAGAAATGGACCCTTTAAAAGAAACTTGTTGCGTCCTATCCGTTAAATAGGACCTAAACCACTTAACAGTGTTCTCGGTAGAACCAATGCCGTGCAATTTGTGACCGTCCACGGCGAATGAGCCGTAAATTCCTCCCCCGGTCAATTTTGTTTTATTTCATGTTTAATAAATATACATCATAAGCTTTAAAATGGTATATCATTTGACTTCAAACGATACCCAAAAGCGGGGTTATAGTTTGTTAAACTTTGCTCCTTCAACGACATTGAATACGACATTCGTACACATTTTACGCTGTAACTCAGAATACAATTTAGGGAATTTACGGCTCATTTGTGCTGTACGGTCACAAATTTTATTTAACAAAATATTGTGATTGACCGTGTCGAAAGCCTTACGAAGATCTATAAAGGCGACTCCCCGGGGGGGCCACTGGTCATTGACAAGGGGGTATCATGCGTGGCCATGGAGTTTCAAAAAGCACCCTAAACAAGTATGTGCAACGACTGAAAATACACCCTAAATAAGTATAACAAGTGTAATATCCTACCCTAAACAAGTATTGGCGTTTTTTTACCCCTTAGCAAGTAAAACATATATTTTCGACACCCTAAGCAAGTAATAGGCCTACTAAGTTGAAGCTCCATTTTCATTGATTTCTTTAATAGTAGGCCTAACTCAGAATGGCTCTGCTACCAGGGCAGAATATGAGCTATTTTAAAATTACAAAATAAACGTTACATTATTTTAAGCTGATTTATAGTATCAGAGAGCCTAAGAGGGAATTAAATGAAAAGAAAATTTACAAAACTCTAACTAAGAAAAAACAACACGAAGAAAAGAAAATAGAGAAAAAGAAGTCAAGAAATGTGAAATTATATCATTTTTGTAGGCCCTATTAAAGTTTCGACAATTTATTCTCCATCCTCCAAATATTATTATAGACCTACAAATCATGTTTCAAAGTGAGACAAAAATCATAAAATAGTGGTCAGATTTTTTTTATGACCTAGGCCTTATTGCGAAAAGATGAAAAGTGCATAATATTAATAATTTATTTTAAAAGCTTAAAATGACAACAATTAAGGCCTACTTCTGGAAGGAATCGGATGAATAATAGTGGTATTATTTCATAAGTTGAATAAAGTATTAGGATGAAAATAAGTCGGTAAATAGCGACTGAGATGCATGGTGCTCAATCAGTTCAGCCAAGACTTGCAGGATTCGTGTATGACTGCAGAATTTGATACCAATCCAAAAACGTATTTTAATTCTGCACCATATCCATCTTACCTTTTAATATTCATTTGATGTTTTCACAATATATTCAAAAGTTTAAAATTTGTTTTTTAAATAAAATCAAGATCACTTATTGTGACAAAATTCTGACAAAAATATGATGCTTTTGACGATAATAACATGCATGTTTTTATTTATTTATTTTGTGGATAGGTCACAGGTCAACTCAATCAATCCTCTACCGTAGATATTTGTGGTTAAATAATTGTATACAACATGAAAATTTGCTTGAAAATCTTTATTTTTATCCATAATACAAGATAGAAAATTCAAATAATAGTAAAAATATTTTAAAATGAAATGAGAAACTTTGGACTTTATAAAGGAGAATTGAAACTCTTAAAATCAGAGTATACACGTGCTGTGCATGTACAATGTACTGCATGTGTACATCACCATTGAATGTTGTAGGGTCGTGCATGTAGCATTGAATGGGTTAATGGAAAAATATTAACAGGCCAGCTGGGCGAAGTCGGCAATCTTTATGGACTAAACAGAGAACTACACAGTCAAGTCTAGGGATAAACATGAAGGACATGAAACTTATGAAGGACTGGTGTCTGGACGGACCCTAAATACGTAAATCTGTTGTGAAAAAGATACCCTTTTTCTCTAATTTCCATGTTTTTGACACCCTATTCACGATACGTACGTACAGTGCCTGATCGTGAAAAATTGACCCTTTTTTCGTGATTTTTTTGCCACGCATGATACCCCCTTGTCAATGACCAGTGGCCCCCCCGGGGGCGACTCCAGTCAGTTTACCTGAGTTCATATTACCAAGCCAACCATCAATCATATCAGTGAGAGAAGTTTCAGTGGAGTGAAATGGTCTAAAACCTGATTGATGCTGATTAATTAGGTTATGCTCACTGAGATAAGAGTAAACATGCTTATGAACTGCCTTTTCAATTATCTTTAATTGAAATAAAATTAAATAAGACATCAAAGCTCTATCTGGAAAACGAACTTCTGCTGATTCCAATTAGGTGTAATCCGAGGTGTAAGTTGGACATTGTGTAAAAATGACAAATATGCAAAAATATTAGGTTTGAAATTCGTGCATCTCGTGATTTAATATGAATGCATAAAAGCTCATAAAATATGTTGTCGATAGGGGAGGGGTCTAGTCCAATTAAAAAATCGTGAAAATCTGTGTTGATGTTCCTTTATTTGATAGGCCTATATATAAAAATTACTTAAGTTTGACATGCTTTATTTGACATTATTTCATGAAAGCTACTGAACTTAAATGCAATTTTGTAGGATTAGGCCTAAATATGAAATACTTAGCAACAAGAAATAAATCATGAAAAAGGTGGGCCTTCAAGCTGCATTCATTAGGCCTATATAATTATTAAAGACAAAAGGGAGAGAAAAAAAAGAAAGAAAAACGAACTGAAAAATTCTAAGAATAACATGATGGGAATCGAACTCTCAACCTTCCGCACTGCAGACCTTCGCTCTGTCCACTAAGCCATCGCATCTTGTTCTTGCAACGGGTATTATGTTGCTATCTTATTTCTCGTTCAGCATGTTCAAGTATCTCACTCATCAACAGTCTTTTTAAAACTGCGTGTACTTCAGTTAAATGAGATGATACTACCTTCTTTGACGACTACAATATTTTGTTACACAATAGAGTATTTTGTATTAATAAAATATATAACAATAGACGTTTTTAATTGCTATATTGATCAATATAACATGCATAATAGACAGCGCCGGCTGTGATCCATTTCGTGAAGCATCGTGACACTTGCAACGTGCGCTTACGACACGAGAACTCAAAGAACACAATTTTTCAACCTACGACTAGGTTGTTCCACCGCTCATTTTCGCTGAAAATTTAATACAAGCTCTGGTTAATTAATGTTTATCATAACAGAAAAGCATTAGACCGGCGTTTCCTCCAAGCTGTAGATATAACCATTTTAGTGATCGTGACATGCATTTTCTCTCATTTTTAGGCTACTTCGCGCACCAAAAGCATTCATTTTTTCCACAATAATTCAACTTTTACACTTTATTCTTTGCCCTATACTCAAGTTTCATATCTTATCTATGGGCTCAATATGGAAAGGAAGGGAGGAACGACTCGTGTATTCCATTTTTTGATGTTTTCTGAAAACCCGTATTTGCCACCTGATTTTCAACATTGCGTTACATAACAGCAGAGGTCACGCCGGTAAAAATTACCGGAAGTGAGCTAAGTTGCTGTCGTACTGATAAGGCTCTTTATCCAACCGCAGTTCTACTATTTTAGTGTAGTACGGTTTGGTCGCTTCAATGAAGATGTACGTAAATTATGTGTTTTACAGAAGCGATGTGCTAGAATAATATTGCGTGCCAACTACCTTACGTCTTCTGATATAATGTTTCCTATAATAGGATGGGAATCACTTCCAAATCGGGCAATGTATTTCAAATCACTGTTAATGTCACTGTCTAAATGATATATCACCACAGTATCTTATCAACAGGTTTTCTTATGTGAATGAAAAGCATAATGTTAAGACAAGCTGCGTCCAATTTATTGGGTCTACCGCCTTGTACAAATGGTTATGACACTGGATACTTTAAACCATCTTTTTCGTACAGTGGGGTTGAGGTTTGGAATAAGCTGAGTAATGATGTAAGAAGTTCAACAAATGTGCAGACTTTCAAGCAAAGATTCAAGTCTTAAAATTTGGGCATGTACTTGTTAATGATGTGTTGTTAAGTGGAATATTTTCTTATTTCCTGCAGACGTGAAAGATGAAGGTCGGTCGCCATCAATAATATTTTGGGACATTAAGAGGTTCTAATAACACTTTCCAATCACGACACTAGAAAAATCTCTGGAGCCCCCCGTAAAAAATATGACCACCCCCTAAAAATCGCTCCGAAATCACCTAAAATATGTTTTTAAAAGTATTTTTTTCATCGCTTTTACAGGATATACTGTAGGAAACTCCAATATTCGACAGGTCCCAAACAAATTGGTATTGAAAATACATATATTAGTTAATCTCCTCACAAATTTGCAGAAGCTAGCATTTTTTTAAAGGTTGATTTATTGTAAACTAAATATAACCATATTTTCAAAATGTCGAAAATGAAAAAAAAATGCAAATTTTTCCTAAGTTTGAACTTAAATATTAACTTTATTCAGGCTGATTTCGATATGACCTTTTTAGATAATTATTACCCATTCTTTGCCTGTAGAAAAATGCTTTCACTATTTCAAATTTATTATAAGGGGTCTTTAAAATATTGCATTTTACAAAAGTTCGCAAATCAACGAAATCAAAATGAGCATTTTAATATTGTATAATACTATTGAAAATCTACGGAAGCATATTAGTGCCAAAAAAAAAAAAAAAAAAAATTAGAAATATTATTGCGAATATTCGCAATAATTATTGCGAATATTCGCAATGTTATTGCGAATATTCGCAATGTTATTGCGAATATTCGCATATTATTGCGAATATTCGCAATAATTATTGCGAATATTCGCAATGTTATTGCGAATATTCGCAATGTTATTGCGAATATTCGCAATGTTATTGCGAATATTCGCAATAATTATTGCGAATATTCGCAATAATTATTGAGTATAAAACTATCGACAGTAGATAGCTGGTGCAAAGTGTGAACATAAGACTATCTAGAGTAGATAGTGTGTGAGTAAAACCTTTCTAAAGTAGATAGCAAAGTGTGAATAAAACTATCAACAGTAGATATCAGGTTATGAGTATGACAGTAGGCCTATATATAGCAGATATCAGTGGGTGGGAATAAAAGTATCTTCAGTAGATAGTAGGTGTGATTATAAAACTATCTAGAGTAGATAGCAAAGTATGAGTATAAAAGTATATTCAGAAGATAGCAGGGTATGAGTGTAAAACGAGCTAAAGTAGATGGCAGGGTGTGCGTATAAAAGAATCTTAAGTAGATGACAAGGTGTCCGTGTAAATATATCTACAGTAGACAGCAAAGCATGAGTATAAAAAACATGTAGAGTAGATAGCAGGGTGTGAGTACAAAACGTTCTAAAGTAGATTTCAAAGGGTGAATAAAACTCCCAACAAGTAAAAATCGGGGTGTGAGTATTTATAGTAGATATTAGAGTTTGAGAATAAAAGTATCTTCAGTAGTAGGCTGTGAGTATAAAAGTATCTTCAGTATATTAGAGGACGTAATTATAAAACTATCTAGAGTAGATAGCAAAGTTTGAGTATTAATGTATCTTCAGTAGATAGCAGGGTATGAGTGTAAAACGAGCTAAAGTAGATGACAGGGTATGCGTATTAAAGAATCTGATGTAGATGACATATCTAGAGTAGATATCAGGGTTTGAGAATAAAAGTATCTTCAGTAGATTGCAACATGCAAGTATAAAACTATCTTCAGTAGGTAATAAAGTGTGAGTATCAAACTATCTATAAAGTTATAGAACCGTGACGCCGAAGCATGAAACACCGATTGCATTAATAAGTAGGCCTACATAATCAAACTGGTGGTGTGATTATTGCGAATATTCGCAATAATTATTGCGAATATTCGCATATTATTGCGAATATTCGCAATAATTATTGCGAATATTCGCAATGTTATTGCGAATATTCGCAATATTATTGCGAATATTCGCAATAATTATTGCGAATATTCGCAATAATTATTGCGAATATTCGCAATGTTATTGCGAATATTCGCAATGTTATTGCGAATATTCGCAATAATTATTGCGAATATTTGCAATAATTATTGAGTATAAAACTATCGACAGTAGATAGCTGGTGCAAAGTGTGAACATAAAACTATCTAGAGTAGATAATGTGTGAGTAAAAACCTTTCTAAAGTAGATAGCAAAGTGTGAATAAAACTATCAACAGTAGATATCAGGTTATGAGTATGACAGTAGGCCTATATATAGCAGATATCAGTGTGTGGGAATAAAAGTATCTTCAGTAGATAGTAGGTGTGATTATTAAACTATCTAGAGTAGATAGCAAAGTGTGAGTATAAAAGTATATTCAGAAGATAGCAGGGTATGAGTGTAAAACGAGCTAAAGTAGATGGCAGGGTGTGCGTATAAAAGAATCTTAAGTAGATGACAAGGTGTCCGTGTAAATATATCTACAGTAGACAGCAAAGCATGAGTATAAAAATATGTAGAGTAGATAGCAGGGTGTGAGTACAAAACGTTCTAAAGTAGATTTCAAAGGGTGAATAAAACTCCCAACAAGTAAAAATCGGGGTGTGAGTATTTATAGTAGATATTAGAGTTTGAGAATAAAAGTATCTTCAGTAGTAGGCTGTGAGTATAAAAAGTATCTTCAGTAGATTAGAGGACGTAATTATAAAACTATCTAGAGTAGATAGCAAAGTTTGAGTATAAATGTATCTTCAGTAGATAGCAGGGTATGAGTGTAAAACGAGCTAAAGTAGATGACAGGGTATGCGTATTAAAGAATCTGATGTAGATGACATATCTAGAGTAGATATCAGGGTTTGAGAATAAAAGTATCTTCAGTAGATTGCAACATGCAAGTATAAAACTATCTTCAGTAGGTAATAAAGTGTGAGTATCAAACTATCTATAAAGTTATAGAACCGTGACGCCGAAGCATGAAACACCGATTGCATTAATAAGTAGGCCTACATAATCAAACTGGTGGTGTGATTATTGTGAATATTCGCAATAATTATTGCGAATATTCGCAATGTTATTGCGAATATTCGCATGTTATTGCGAATATTCGCAATAATTATTGCGAATATTCGCAATAATTATTGCGAATATTCGCAATAATTATTGAGTATAAAACTATCGACAGTAGATAGCTGGTGCAAAGTGTGAACATAAAACTATCTAGAGTAGATAGGGTGTGAGTAAAAACCTTTCTAAAGTAGATAGCAAAGTGTGAATAAAACTATCAACAGTAGATATCAGGTTATGAGTATGACAGTAGGCCTATATATAGCAGATATCAGTGTGTGGGAATAAAAGTATCTTCAGTAGATAGTAGGTGTGATTATTAAACTATCTAGAGTAGATAGCAAAGTGTGAGTATAAAAGTATATTCAGAAGATAGCAGGGTATGAGTGTAAAACGAGCTAAAGTAGATGGCAGGGTGTGCGAATAAAAGAATCTTAAGTAGATGACAAGGTGTCCGTGTAAATATATCTACAGTAGACAGCAAAGCATGAGTATAAAAATATGTAGAGTAGATAGCAGGGTGTGAGTACAAAACGTTCTAAAGTAGATTTCAAAGGGTGAATAAAACTCCCAACAAGTAAAAATCGGGGTGTGAGTATTTATAGTAGATATTAGAGTTTGAGAATAAAAGTATCTTCAGTAGTAGGCTGTGAGTATAAAAGTATCTTCAGTAGATTAGAGGACGTAATTATAAAACTATCTAGAGTAGATAGCAAAGTTTGAGTATTAATGTATCTTCAGTAATAGCAGGGTATGAGTGTAAAACGAGCTAAAGTAGATGACAGGGTATGCGTATTAAAGAATCTGATGTAGATGACATATCTAGAGTAGATATCAGGGTTTGAGAATAAAAGTATCTTCAGTAGATTGCAACATGCAAGTATAAAACTATCTTCAGTAGGTAATAAAGTGTGAGTATCAAACTATCTATAAAGTTATAGAACCGTGACGCCGAAGCATGAAACACCGATTGCATTAATAAGTAGGCCTACATAATCAAACTGGTGGTGTGATTATTGCGAATATTCGCAATAATTATTGCGAATATTCGCAATATTATTGCGAATATTCGCAATAATTATTGCGAATATTCGCAATGTTATTGCGAATATTCGCAATGTTATTGCGAATATTCGCAATGTTATTGCGAATGCGAATATTCGAATATTAATTATTGCGAATATTCGCAATGTTATTGCGAATATTCGCAATGTTATTGCGAATATTCGCAATAATTATTGCGAATATTCGCACAATTATTGCGAATATTCGCAATGTTATTGCGAATATTCGCAATGTTATTATTGCGAATATTCGCAATAATTATTGAGTATAAAACTATCGACAGTAGATAGCTGGTGCAAAGTGTGAACATAACACTATCTAGAGTAGATAATGTGTGAGTAAAAACCTTTCTAAAGTAGATAGCAAAGTGTGAATAAAACTATCAACAGTAGATATCAGGTTATGAGTATGACAGTAGGCCTATATATAGCAGATATCAGTGTGTGGGAATAAAAGTATCTTCAGTAGATAGTAGGTGTGATTATTAAACTATCTAGAGTAGATAGCAAAGTGTGAGTATAAAAGTATATTCAGAAGATAGCAGGGTATGAGTGTAAAACGAGCTAAAGTAGATGGCAGGGTAAAAGTGAATAAAAGAATCTTAAGTAGATGACAAGGTGTCCGTGTAAATATATCTACAGTAGACAGCAAAGCATGAGTATAAAAATATGTAGAGTAGATAGCAGGGTGTGAGTACAAAACGTTCTAAAGTAGATTTCAAAGGGTGAATAAAACTCCCAACAAGTAAAAATCGGGGTGTGAGTATTTATAGTAGATATTAGAGTTTGAGAATAAAAGTATCTTCAGTAGTAGGCTGTGAGTATACAAGTATCTTCAGTAGATTAGAGGACGTAATTATAAAACTATCTAGAGTAGATAGCAAAGTTTGAGTATTAATGTATCTTCAGTAGATAGCAGGGTATGAGTGTAAAACGAGCTAAAGTAGATGACAGGGTATGCGTATTAAAGAATCTGATGTAGATGACATATCTAGAGTAGATATCAGGGTTTGAGAATAAAAGTATCTTCAGTAGATTGCAACATGCAAGTATAAAACTATCTTCAGTAGGTAATAAAGTGTGAGTATCAAACTATCTATAAAGTTATAGAACCGTGACGCCGAAGCATGAAACACCGATTGCATTAATAAGTAGGCCTACATAATCAAACTGCTGGTAAGATTATTGCGAATATTCGTAATAATTATTGCGAATATTCGCAATGTTATTGCGAATATTCGCAATGTTATTGCGAATATTCGCAATAATTATTGCGAATATTCGCAATAATTATTGAGTATAAAACTATCGACAGTAGATAGCTGGTGCGAAGTGTGAACATAAAACTATCTAGAGTAGATAATGTGTGAGTAAAACCTTTCTAAAGTAGATAGCAAAGTGTGAATAAAACTATCAACAGTAGATATCAGGTTATGAGTATGACAGTAGGCCTATATATAGCAGATATCAGTGTGTGGGAATAAAAGTATCTTCAGTAGATAGTAGGTGTGATTATTAAACTATCTAGAGTAGATAGCAAAGTGTGAGTATAAAACGTTCCAAAGTAGATTTCAAAGGGTGAATAAAAACTCCCAAGTAAAAATCGGGGTGTGAGTATTTATAGTAGATATTAGAGTTTGAGAATAAGAGTATCTTCAGTAGTAGGCTGTGAGTATAAAAGTATCTTCAGTAGATTAGAGGACGTAATTATAAAACTATCTAGAGTAGATAGCAAAGTTTGAGTATTAATGTATCTTCAGTAGATAGCAGGGTATGAGTGTAAAACGAGCTAAAGTAGATGGCAGGGTATGCGTATCAAAGAATCTGATGTAGATGACATATCTAGAGTAGATATCAGGGTTTGAGAATAAAAGTATCTTCAGTAGATTGCAACATGCAAGTATAAAACTATCTTCAGTAGGTAATAAAGTGTGAGTATCAAACTATCTATAAAGTTATAGAACCGTGACGCCGACGAGCATGAAACACCGATTGCATTAATAAGTAGGCCTACATAATCAAACTGGTGGTGTGATTATTGCGAATATTCGCAATAATTATTGCGAATATTCGCAATAATTATTGCGAATATTCAATGCAATGTTATTGCGAATATTCGCAATATTATTGCGAATATTCGCAATATTATTGCGAATATTCGCAATGTTATTGCGAATATTCGCAATGTTATTGCGAATATTCGCAATGTTATTGCGAATATTCGCAATATTATTGCGAATATTCGCATGTTATTGCGAATATTCGCAATGTTATTGCGAATATTCGCAACAATTATTGCGAATATTCGCAATAATTATTGAGTATAAAACTATCGACAGTAGATAGCTGGTGCAAAATGTGAACATAAAACTATCTACAGTAGATAGTGTGTGAGTAAAAACCTTTCTAAAGTAGATAACAAAGTATGAATAAAACTATCAACAGTAGATATCAGGTTATGAGTATGACAGTAGGCCTATATATAGCAGATACCAGTGTGTGGGAATAAAAGTATCTTCAGTAGATAGGAGAGTGTGATATAAAACTATCTACAGTAGATAGCAAAGTGTGAGTATAAAAGTATATTCAGATAGTAGGGTATGAGTGTAAAACGAGCTAAAGTAGATGGCAGGGTGTGCGTATAAAAGAATCTTAAGTAGATGATAAGGTGTCAGTGTATATATATCCACAGTAGACAGCAAAGCATGAGTATCAAAATATGTAGAGTAGATAGCAGGGTGTGAGTACAAAACGTTCCAAAGTAGATTTCAAAGGGTGAATAAAAACTCCCAAGTAAAAATCGGGGTGTGAGTATTTATAGTAGATATTAGAGTTTGAGAATAAAAAGTATCTTCAGTAGTAGGCTGTGAGTATAAAAGTATCTTCAGTAGATTGGAGGGCGTAATTATAAAACTATCTAGAGTAGATAGCAAAGTTTGAGTATGAATGTATCTTCAGTAGATAGCAGGGTATGAGTGTAAAACGAGCTAAAGTAGATGGCAGGGTATGCGTATCAAAGAATCTGATGTAGATGACATATCTAGAG
The DNA here is from genome assembly GCF_039555335.1 of Amphiura filiformis. NCBI lineage: Eukaryota > Metazoa > Echinodermata > Ophiuroidea > Amphilepidida > Amphiuridae > Amphiura > Amphiura filiformis. The sequence goes on from NC_092629.1 coordinate 6,244,793, forward strand.
TAGATATCAGGGTTTGAGAATAAAAGTATCTTCAGTAGATTGCAACATGCAAGTATAAAACTATCTTCAGTAGATAACAAAGTGTGAGTATAAAGCTATCTATGAAGTTATAGAAACATTTGCAAAGTATCAATGAGAAGCTCTGTCTTTCTGTCTTTTCAATATATATCTCATGATCATAGCACCTAAAATAAACAAGAGGAGTCTTTCAAAAAGACACAGTTCACGGATCAGGTGTATAGTAATTTGTTCTAACTTTTCATTTTAATATCTAACCTACTCTGCACTGATCTTACAATAAATTAGTGATTTGACGCATAATGATACCTACATCCTGACTCTAGCTTATATAACTCTCCATCCAGCAAGAAACTCATTGAAATAGAAACTTTCAAATCACTTACACTATCATAGGCCTATTGAAATTCAATAAATATACCATACAGATAATAACCTTGGCCCAATAATTATTAGGGATCCAATTATGATAAGCTAACACCACTGGGTAGATAACAGGAACTAGATTTTGTCAGTTGGAAGGAATTGAGTAAATCGCCTGTATCAAAATAGTAGTGTATTTTTCATGCAGTAATATGCTCAGCCTTATCACAAAATAAACAATAGCATTGACCTTACCCACCAATCAGTAAAGCCTATTATAATCATGTGATGGCTCAATCCAATAGTGAACATGCTTAGAAAAAGCAAAAAAATAGTCTTGGCTGCCATTGTCTCAATACAAGATAAGATGTGCTAAAAAGTCCTTAACATGTGGGGCAGGATTAGATAAAGCCGGATACAAACCTGGGTATGAGACATTAGGAATTATTTCAGCCTCTTAACCACAGGGTTGTTGGGCTACAATAGCTATTTAACACACAGTGTATATAAGGGATAAACTGTGCATATGAAAAATAGATTCAATTGGGAAAAAGATACACTCCGTGAACAAAAAGCGCCAAATAATTGGGCGCCAAATCCAAAAGTTGGTGACCACCATGTGAGATCCCTTGTTATAAGCTTTTATTGATATAAGTATCATCCTCACAGCAACTACAATAAAAGAGCGCCCCATTGGGAGCCAAATCAAAAAATGTGATATGACACCCAAAAAATGTGATATGACACCCATTAACCAACCACACCCCATGTCCCACAATGACAACCTTTTGAGGTGGTCCAAGGCACCAATATCAAAATGCCTACACATTCCCTTTTAAGGGAGTTTTGTCAAGTGATCAATTTCCTTGACGTACGATTCAGGCCGTTATCATTGTAAACCCATGTAGCTAACGAAATGCTACCTATTGCGTTACACTGTCAGGGTCGGATCCAGGAATTTTTGATAAAGGGGGCGCCTTTTGGTCGACGACGAAAAAAATGTGTTAAAGGGGGTTACCCCCTCGAAAACTCAACGGTTTTGGCCCATTGTTTGCTGTTCATGGCCGAATTTGTTCCTTTTTTTTAATTTCTTACAATTTTTGTATTTTTAAGTTACCGGCGCCCTTTGCTAGTCAAAAATAGAGGGGCGCGCGCCGGCTGCGCCCCCTAAATCCGCCCCTGACTGTGTTAATAGGTCGTACCTATTTTGCCTTTTAAAGCCTTTGAACTTTGACCTTTGGGGTTGCAGCTACCATAGGATACATCTGGGGCCATGGGCCATCATTGTACCAAGTATGAACCCTGAGGGCGCTGTAGTTCTTGAGCTAGAGCTGTTTGAAATTTTACACATATTGGTCCCTGTAGCCCATGACCTTTGACCTCTGGCGTCGGGGCTACCCCAGGAAATTTCTAGGGTCATGGGCCATCATTATTCCAAGTATGGGCCCTGAGCCTACTTTTAGATATTGTGCAAAGTTATTGCGAATATTCGCAATAACATTGCGAATATTCGCAATAATTATTGCGAATATTCGCAATGTTATTGCGCATATTCGCAATAACATTGCGAATATTCGCAATAATTATTGCGAATATTCGCAATTATTATTCGCAATAATGTATGGGTGGCCGATAGCAACAAAACACGTCTAAATTATACGCCTGATCAAGATGCAATCTTGGACGTCCAAAATTTCGCGGCAGACATAAATCGACGAATCACAGTGTCAGAAATCTACTGTAGATAGTTTTATACTCACACTTTGCTATCTACTGTAAATTCTTTTATACTCCCACCATGCAATCTACTGTAGCTCCTTTTATACTCACACCCCGCTATCTATAATGTTATACTCACACTTTCCGATCTACTGAAGTTACTTTTGAAGTAACACCCTGGTATCTACTGAAAATTGTTTTTATACTCACACCTGATATCTATAGTAGATAGTTATTATTCGCATCCTGCTATCTATTGTAATTTTATACTCACTTAAGTAGAGATTAAAGTGCGACAGGGTCGGAAATCTACTGTAGATAGTTTTATACTCACACTTTGCTATCTACTGTAGATTCTTTTATACTCACACCATGCAATCTACTGTAGCTCCTTTTATACTCACGCAAAATGCCATCTTTTGCACTATACTGTGTTAATAGGTCGAACGTCTTTGCTATTGACGTACGTTCAAATCCGTCATCATTGCAAATACAGGTAGCTACCAAAATGCCATCTTTTACACTACAATGCGTTAATAGGTTCAACGTACGACTCGTATTTGATATTGACGTACGTTCCAATCCGTTATCATTGCAAATACAGGTAGCTAGCCAAATGCCACCTTTTGCACTACACTGTGTAAATAGGTCGAACGTTTTTTGCCTTGTAAAGCCTGTGAACTTTGACCTCTGGGGTTGCAGCTACCATAGGATACATCTGGGGCCATGGGCCAACATTTTACCAAGTATGAACCCTGAGGGCGCTGTGGTTCTTGAGCTAGAGCTGTTTCAAATTTTACACATATTGGTCCCTGTAGCCCATGACCTTTGACCTCTGCCGTCGGGGCTACCCCAGGAAATTTCTAGGGTCATGGGCCATCATTATACCAAGTATGGGCCCCGAGCCTACTTTAGATATTGTGCAAAGTTATTGCGAATATTCGCAATAACATTGCGAATATTCGCAATAATTATTGCGAATATTCGCAATAACATTGCGAATATTCGTATAACATTGCGAATATTCGCAATAATTATTGCGAATATTCGCAATAATTATTGCGAATTTTCGCAATAATGTATGGGTGGCCGATAGCAACAAAACACGTCTAAAATTATACGCCTGATCAAGATGCAATCTTGGACGTCCAAAAATTTCGCGGCAGACATAAATCGACGAATCACAGTGTCAGAAATCTACTGTAGATAGTTTTATACTCACACTTTGCTATCTACTGTAGATTCTTTTATACTCCCCCCATGCAATCTACTGTAGCTCCTTTTATACTCACACCCCTCTATCTATAATGTTAATTGTTATACTCACACTTTCCTATCTACTGAAGTTACTTTTGAAGTAACACCCTGGTATCTACTGAAAATTGTTTTTATACTCACACCTGATATCTACAGTAGATAGTTTTTATTTGCATCCTGCTATCTATTGTAATTTATACTCACTTAAGTAGAGATTAAAGTGCGACAGGGTCGGAAATCTACTGTAGATAGTTTTATGCTCACACTTTGCTATCTACTGTAGATTCTTTTATACTCACACCATGCAATCTACTGTAGCTCCTTTTATACTCACGCAAAATGCCATCTTTTGCACTATACTGTGTTAATAGGTCGAACGTCTTTGCTATTGACGTACGTTCAAATCCGTCATCATTGCAAATACAGGTAGCTACCAAAATGCCATCTTTTACACTACAGTGCGTTAATAGGTTCAACGTACGACTCTGTATTTGCTATTGACGTACGTTCCAATCCGTTATCATTGCAAATACAGGTAGCTAGCCAAATGCCACCTTTTGCACTACACTGTGTAAATAGGTCGAACGTTTTTTGCCTTTTAAAGCCTTTGAACTTTGACCTCTGGGGTTGCAGCTACCATAGGATACATCTGGGGCCATGGGCCAACATTTTACCAAGTATGAACCCTGAGGGCGCTGTGGTTCTTGAGCTAGAGCTGTTTCAAATTTTACACATATTGGTCCCTGTAGCCCATGACCTTTGACCTCTGCCGTCGGGGCTACCCCAGGAAATTTCTAGGGGTCATGGGCCATCATTATACCAAGTATGGGCCCTGAGCCTACTTTAGATATTGTGCAAAGTTATTGCGAATATTCGCAATAACATTGCGAATATTCGCAATAATTATTGCGAATATTCGCACAACATTGCGAATATTCGCAATAACATTGCGAATATTCGCAATAATTATTGCGAATATTCGCAATAATTATTGCGAATATTCGCAATAATGTATGGGTGGCCGATAGCAACAAAACACGTCTAAAATTATACGCCTGATCAAGATGCAATCTTGGACGTCCAAAAATTTCGCGGCAGACATAAATCGACGAATCACAGTGTCAGAAATCTACTGTAGATATTTTTATACTCACACTTTGCTATCTACTGTAGATTCTTTTTATACTCCCACCATGCAATCTACTGTAGCTCCTTTTATACTCACACCCCGCTATCTATAATGTTAATTGTTATACTCACACACTTTCCTATCTACTGAAGTTACTTTTGAAGTAACACCCTGGTATCTACTGAAAATTGTTTTTTATACTCACACCTGATATCTACAGTAGATAGTTTTTATTCGCATCCTGCTATCTATTGTAATTTATACTCACTTAAGTAGAGATTAAAGTGCGACAGGGTCGGAAATCTACTGTAGATAGTTTTATGCTCACACTTTGCTATCTACTGTAGATTCTTTTATACTCACACCATGCAATCTACTGTAGCTCCTTTTATACTCACGCAAAATGCCGTCTTTTGCACTATACTGTGTTAATAGGTCGAACGTCTTTGCTATTGACGTACGTGCAAATCCGTCATCATTGCAAATACAGGTAGCTACCAAAATGCCATCTTTTACACTACAGTGCGTTAATAGGTTCAACGTACGACTCGTATTTGCTATTGACGTACGTTCCAATCCGTTATCATTGCAAATACAGGTAACTAGCCAAATGCCACCTTTTGCACTACACTGTGTAAATAGGTCGAACGTTTTTTTTTTTTTAAAGCCTTTGAACTTTGACCTCTGGGGTTGCAGCTACCATAGGATACATCTGGGGCCATGGGCCAACATTTTACCAAGTATGAACCCTGAGGGCGCTGTGGTTCTTGAGCTAGAGCTGTTTGAAATTTTACACATATTGGTCCCTGTAGCCCATGACCTTTGACCTCTGCCGTCGGGGCTACCCCAGGAAATTTCTTGGGGTCATGGGCCATCATTATACCAAGTATGGGCCCCGAGCCTACTTTAGATATTGTGCAAAGTTATTGCGAATATTCGCAATAACATTGCGAATATTCGCAATAATTATTGCGAATATTCGCAACAATTATTGCGAATATTCGCAATAACATTGCGAATATTCGCAATAACATTGCGAATATTCGCAATAATTATTGCGAATATTCGCAATAATTATTGCGAATATTCGCAATAATGTATGGGTGGCCGATAGCAACAAAACACGTCTAAAATTATACGCCTGATCAAGATGCAATCTTGGACGTCCAAAAATTTCGCGGCAGACATAAATCGACGAATCACAGTGTCAGAAATCTACTGTAGATAGTTTTATACTCACACTTTGCTATCTACTGTAGATTCTTTTATACTCCCACCATGCAATCTACTGTAGCTCCTTTTATACTCACACCCCTGCTATCTATAATGTTAATTGTTATACTCACACTTTCCTATCTACTGAAGTTACTTTTGAAGTAACACCCTGGTATCTACTGAAAATTGTTTTTATACTCACACCTGATATCTACAGTAGATAGTTTTTATTCGCATCCTGCTATCTATTGTAATTTATACTCACTTAAGTAGAGATTAAAGTGCGACAGGGTCGGAAATCTACTGTAGATAGTTTTATGCTCACACTTTGCTATCTACTGTAGATTCTTTTATACTCACACCATGCAATCTACTGTAGCTCCTTTTATACTCACGCAAAATGCCGTCTTTTGCACTATACTGTGTTAATAGGTCGAACGTCTTTGCTATTGACGTACGTGCAAATCCGTCATCATTGCAAATACAGGTAGCTACCAAAATGCCATCTTTTACACTACAGTGCGTTAATAGGTTCAACGTACGACTCGTATTTGCTATTGACGTACGTTCCAATCCGTTATCATTGCAAATACAGGTAGCTAGCCAAATGCCACCTTTTGCACTACACTGTGTAAATAGGTCGAACGTTTTTTGCCTTTTAAAGCCTTTGAACTTTGACCTCTGGGGTTGCAGCTACCATAGGATACATCTGGGGCCATGGGCCAACATTTTACCAAGTATGAACCCTGAGGGCGCTGTGGTTCTTGAGCTAGAGCTGTTTGAAATTTTACACATATTGGTCCCTGTAGCCCATGACCTTTGACCTCTGCCGTCGGGGGCTACCCCAGGAAATTTCTTGGGGTCATGGGCCATCATTATACCAAGTATGGGCCCCGAGCCTACTTTAGATATTGTGCAAAGTTATTGCGAATATTCGCAATAACATTGCGAATATTCGCAATAATTATTGCGAATATTCGCAATAATTATTGCGAATATTCGCAATAACATTGCGAATATTCGCAATAACATTGCGAATATTCGCAATAATTATTGCGAATATTCGCAATAATTATTGCGAATATTCGCAATAATGTATGGGTGGCCGATAGCAACAAAACACGTCTAAAATTATACGCCTGATCAAGATGCAATCTTGGACGTCCAAAAATTTCGCGGCAGACATAAATCGACGAATCACACTGTCAGAAATCTACTGTAGATAGTTTTATACTCACACTTTGCTATCTACTGTAGATTCTTTTATACTCCCACCATGCAATCTACTGTAGCTCCTTTTATACTCACACCCCGCTATCTATAATGTTAATTGTTATACTCACACTTTCCTATCTACTGAAGTTACTTTTGAAGTAACACCCTGGTATCTACTGAAAATTGTATTTATACTCACACCTGATATCTACAGTAGATAGTTTTTATTCGCATCCTGCTATCTATTGTAATTTATACTCACTTAAGTAGAGATTAAAGTGCGACAGGGTCGGAAATCTACTGTAGATAGTTTTATGCTCACACTTTGCAATCTACTGTAGATTCTTTTATACTCACACCATGCAATCTACTGTAGCTCCTTTTATACTCACGCAAAATGCCGTCTTTTGCACTATACTGTGTTAATAGGTCGAACGTCTTTGCTATTGACGTACGTTCAAATCCGTCATCATTGCAAATACAGGTAGCTACCAAAATGCCATCTTTTACACTACAGTGCGTTAATAGGTTCAACGTACGACTCGTATTTGCTATTGACGTACGTTCCAATCCGTTATCATTGCAAATACAGGTAGCTAGCCAAATGCCACCTTTTGCACTACACTGTGTAAATAGGTCGAACGTTTTTTGCCTTTTAAAGCCTTTGAACTTTGACCTCTGGGGTTGCAGCTACCATAGGATACATCTGGGGCCATGGGCCAACATTTTACCAAGTATGAACCCTGAGGGCGCTGTGGTTCTTGAGCTAGAGCTGTTTGAAATTTTACACATATTGGTCCCTGTAGCCCATGACCTTTGTCCTCTGCCGTCGGGGCTACCCCAGGAAATTTCTTGGGGTCATGGGCCATCATTATACCAAGTATGGGCCCTGAGCCTACTTTAGATATTGTGCAAAGTTATTGCGAATATTCGCAATAACATTGCGAATATTCGCAATAATTATTGCGAATATTCGTATAACATTGCGAATATTCGCAATAACATTGCGAATATTCGCAATATTATTGCGAATATTCGCAATAATTATTGCGAATATTCGCAATAATTATTGCGAATATTCGCAATAATGTATGGGTGGCCGATAGCAACAAAACACGTCTAAAATTATACGCCTGATCAAGATGCAATCTTGGACGTCCAAAAATTTCGCGGCAGACATAAATCGACGAATCACAGTGTCAGAAATCTACTGTAGATAGTTTTATACTCACACTTTGCTATCTACTGTAGATTCTTTTTATACTCCCACCATGCAATCTACTGTAGCTCCTTTTATACTCACACCCCGCTATCTATAATGTTAATTGTTATACTCACACTTTCCTATCTACTGAAGTTACTTTTGAAGTAACTCCTGGTATCTACTGAAAATTGTTTTTATACTCACACCTGATATCTACAGTAGATAGTTTTATTCGCATCCTGCTATCTATTGTAATTTATACTCACTTAAGTAGAGATTAAAGTGCGACAGGGTCGGAAATCTACTGTAGATAGTTTTATGCTCACACTTTGCTATCTACTGTAGATTCTTTTATACTCACACCATGCAATCTACTGTAGCTCCTTTTATACTCACGCAAAATGCCGTCTTTTGCACTATACTGTGTTAATAGGTCGAACGTCTTTGCTATTGACGTACGTTCAAATCCGTCATCATTGCAAATACAGGTAGCTACCAAAATGCCATCTTTTACACTACAGTGCGTTAATAGGTTCAACGTACGACTGTATTTGCTATTGACGTACGTTCCAATCCGTTATCATTGCAAATACAGGTAGCTAGCCAAATGCCACCTTTTGCACTACACTGTGTAAATAGGTCGAACGTTTTTTGCCTTTTAAAGCCTTTGAACTTTGACCTCTGGGGTTGCAGCTACCATAGGATACATCTGGGGCCATGGGCCAACATTTTACCAAGTATGAACCCTGAGGGCGCTGTGGTTCTTGAGCTAGAGCTGTTTGAAATTTTACACATATTGGTCCCTGTAGCCCATGACCTTTGACCTCTGCCGTCGGGGCTACCCCAGGAAATTTCTAGGGGTCATGGGCCATCATTATACCAGGTATGGGCCCCGAGCCTACTTTAGATATTGTGCAAAGTTATTGCGAATATTCGCAATAACATTGCGAATATTCGCACAATAATTATTGCGAATATTCGCAATAACATTGCGAATATTCGCAATAACATTGCGAATATTCGCAATAATTATTGCGAATATTCGCAATAATTATTGCGAATATTCGCAATAATGTATGGGTGGCCGATAGCAACAAAACACGTCTAAAATTATACGCCTGATCAAGATGCAATCTTGGACGTCCAAAAAATTTCGCGGCAGACATAAATCGACGAATCACAGTGTCAGAAATCTACTGTAGATAGTTTTATACTCACACTTTGCTATCTACTGTAGATTCTTTTATACTCCCACCATGCAATCTACTGTAGCTCCTTTTATACTCACACCCCGCTATCTATAATGTTAATTGTTATACTCACACTTTCCTATCTACTGAAGTTACTTTTGAAGTAACACCCTGGTATCTACTGAAAATTGTTTTTATACTCACACCTGATATCTACAGTAGATAGTTTTTATTCGCATCCTGCTATCTATTGTAATTTATACTCACTTAAGTAGAGATTAAAGTGCGACAGGGTCGGAAATCTACTGTAGATAGTTTTATGCTCACACTTTGCAATCTACTGTAGATTCTTTTATACTCACACCATGCAATCTACTGTAGCTCCTTTTATACTCACGCAAAATGCCGTCTTTTGCACTATACTGTGTTAATAGGTCGAACGTCTTTGCTATTGACGTACGTTCAAATCCGTCATCATTGCAAATACAGGTAGCTACCAAAATGCCATCTTTTACACTACAGTGCGTTAATAGGTTCAACGTACGACTCGTATTTGCTATTGACGTACGTTCCAATCCGTTATCATTGCAAATACAGGTAGCTAGCCAAATGCCACCTTTTGCACTACACTGTGTAAATAGGTCGAACGTTTTTTGCCTTTTAAAGCCTTTGAACTTTGACCTCTGGGGTTGCAGCTACCATAGGATACATCTGGGGCCATGGGCCAACATTTTACCAAGTATGAACCCTGAGGGCGCTGTGGTTCTTGAGCTAGAGCTGTTTCAAATTTTACACATATTGGTCCCTGTAGCCCATGACCTTTGACCTCTGCCGTCGGGGCTACCCCAGGAAATTTCTAGGGGTTATGGGCCATCATTATACCAAGTATGGGCCCCGAGCCTACTTTAGATATTGTGCAAAGTTATTGCGAATATTCGCAATAACATTGCGAATATTCGCAATAATTATTGCGAATATTCGCAATAACATTGCGAATATTCGCAATAACATTGCGAATATTCGCAATAATTATTGCGAATATTCGCAATAATTATTGCGAATATTCGCAATAATGTATGGGTGGCCGATAGCAACAAAACACGTCTAAAATTATACGCCTGATCAAGATGCAATCTTGGACGTCCAAAAATTTCGCGGCAGACATAAATCGACGAATCACAGTGTCAGAAATCTACTGTAGATAGTTTTATACTCACACTTTGCTATCTACTGTAGATTCTTTTATACTCCCACCATGCAATCTACTGTAGCTCCTTTTATACTCACACCCCGCTATCTATAATGTTAATTGTTATACTCACACTTTCCTATCTACTGAAGTTACGTTTGAAGTAACACCCTGGTATCTACTGAAAATTGTTTTTATACTCACACCTGATATCTACAGTAGATAGTTTTTATTAGCATCCTGCTATCTATTGTAGATAGTTTTATACTCACTTAAGTAGAGATTAAAGTGTGAATAAAAACTTCATCAGTAGATATCAGGGTGTGAGTATGAAAGTATCTATAGTTCTATAGTAGATATCAGAGTGCGAAAATAAAAGTATCTTCAGTAGAAAGCAGGATGCGATTATAAAACTATCTGCAGTAGATAGCAGAATGTGAGTATCAAACTTCTAAAGTAGATAGTAAAGTGTGAATAAAAACTATTAACAGTAGATATACGGTTGTTGTGAGTATAAAATTATCTACAACCAGATTTCGCGGTTCTCGGGTTGGGTGGTTCTCGTGACAGGACTATCTCTAATTACCCAACACCCGTTACCCATATAGGCCTACCTACCCTGACCTTTGAAACTACTATGATAATATACGTCTACTGTATGGCTTCTGTACGTGTGCCGTATTGAAATTGGGGAAAATAGGCCTCCGATGAGATGCACCTGCACGGTTAACCACACTGTTTGCAATGTTTGCCGATGCTCGCACTCCGCCCGTCGGTACCCTGCGCTGTAGTTGAAAGCCATCATATATAATATGTGGTTTTCTCTCCTTCATGATCTGCTTTATTCCTGGTTATAAGCCATCTTCCTTGTATGTGCCGCCCCATAAGCCACCTTAGGGCCTTTTATGTAGTGCCGCCCACAAGCCACCCTCCTTCTATGTTTCACGACGTAGGCCCATTACAGTAACACAGCGTGATATACCGTTTTCCACTCCCTCTTTTCTCCTGGTTAAAAAACAACGTGCCGCCATTGATATGCGACTGACAAGCGTTTTCTCTCCTCCTCCCTCTACTTTTGTCCTGGTTACAAGTCGCCCTCCTTGTATGTGCCGCCTCACAGGCCGCCCTTCTTCACCAGCTTTCACCTATATTTATAACGCCTGTTGTATTTTTCCACCGCCCCTTTCTCTTGGTTACAAGCCAACATGTGCGGCCCTATAAATAGGTGGCTGATAAGCTTTTTCTCTTCACCTCTTACTTTTTTCCTTGTTACAAGCCGCCTTCCTTGTACATGTATGTGCCGCCCAAAAGCCCCCATACTTCTGTGTGCTGCCCCACAAGCCACCCTCCTTGTAGTGCAGGCCCATAGTTAAAACGTGTGATCTATCTTTTCCTTCCTAGTATGTGCCGCCCGTCACAAGCCGCCCTCCTTGTTATAGGTCACCCTGTAGGCATATTACGGTATAGTTATAACGCTTGTTGTACTTTTCCATCCCCTCTTTTCTCTTGGTTATAAGTTTACCATGTGCCGCCCTTTATGGGTGACTGACACGCGTTTTTTTCACAAGCCAGCCTCCTTGTACCGCTCTTCTTGTGAGTGCACACCATGTAAATACAAGTCTCCTACACCCTGGGAGGAAAAATCAGTGTTTCAAACGAGGAATCGTGCCAAAACGACTAAATTAAATACATTAGAAAAGGCTTAAAACCCAACTATTAGGCCCTGATTCATATTTAATCCTCATTTAGGCCTTGACTAAACTTTCAAAATGTGTTACATTTCAGAAACACCAAGCTATTCGTAAGGTGGCGTAGGCTGCATGGGCTATAGGGTGATCTAGTCGGCATTTTTCTGGAAAAAATGCTGGACTCCATATATAATTTCTACAATGGATGTCTTCATCTGACCTTCAACTTGCAGAAAGGGTAAGTTTTGAAGAACTGAGTCGCTCTGGAGTCAGTGCACCCTTGTATGTCGCCCCATAAGCCGCCCTCCTTGTATGTGCCACCCTGTAGGCCTAACAGTGCTCTCTCTCTCCTATTATTGCCTGATTACACACCACCCTACTTAAATGTGACACCAATATAGGTGATATGCGTAATTTTCTTTCTTCTTTTTCTTCAGGGTTCATACTTGATAAAATATTGGCCCATGGCCCTAGATGTATCCTATGGTAGCCGCAACCCCAGAGGTAAAAGTTCACAGGCTTTAAAAGCAAAAAACGTTCGACCTATTTACACAGTGTAGTGCAAAAGATGGCAATTGGGTAGTACCTGTATTTGCAATGATAACGGATTGGAACGTACGCCAATAGTAAACACGTTCAACCTATTAACGCAGTGTAGTGCAAAAGATGGCATTTTGGTAGCTACCCTTATTTGCAATGATAACGGATTTGAACGTACGTCAATAACAAATACGTTGAACCTATTAACGCAGTGTAGTGCAAAAGATGGCATTTTGGTAGCTACCTGTATTTGCAATGATAACGGATTTGAACGTACGTCAATAGCAAATAGTTTGATACTCACACTTTTTTTTTTTTTTTAGATAGTTTTATAATTACGCCCTGCTTTCAACTGAAGATACTTTTATTCTCGCACTCTGATATCTACTATAGAACTATAGATACTATCATACTCACACCCTGATATCTACTGATGAAGTTTTTATTCAATCTCTGCTTAAGTGAGTATAAAACTATCTACAATAGATAGCAGGATGTGAATAAAAACTATCTACTGTAGATATCAGGTGTAGATACCAGAGTGTTACTACAAAAGTAACTTCAGTAGATCGGAAAGTGTGAGTATAACATTATAGATAGCGGGGTGTGAGTATAAAGGGAGCTACAGTAGATTGCATGGTGTGAGTATAAAAGAATCTACAGTAGATAGCAAAGTGTGAGTATAAAACTATCTACAGTAGATTTCTGACCCCGTGATTCGTCGATTTATGTCTGCCGCGAAATTCTTGGACGTCCAAGATGCAATCTTGGACGTACATGGTTAGGCGTATAATTTTAGGCGTGTTTTGTTACTATCGGCCACCCATACATTATTGCGAATATTCGCAATAATTATTGCGAATATTCGCAATAATTATTGCGAATATTCGCAATGTTATTGCGAATATTCGCAATAACTTTGCGAATATTCGCAATGATTTTGCAAATATTTCAATAGCTTTTCTCAAGATCTAAAGTAGGCTTGGGGTCCATACGTGGTATAATGATGACCCATGACCCCTAGAAATTTCCTGGGGTAGCCCCGACCCCAGAGGTTAAAGGTCATGGGCTACAGGTACCAATATGGGTAAAATTTCAAACAGCTCTAGCTCAAGAACTACAGCGCCCTCAGGGTTCATACTGGGTAAAATGTTGCCCCATGGCCCCAGATGTATCCTATGGTAGACGCAACCCCAGAGGTCAAAGTTCACAGGCTTTAAAAGGCAAAAAACGTTCGACCTATTTACACAGTGTAGTGCAAAAGGTGGCATTTGGCTAGCTACCTGTATGTGCAATGATAACGGATTGGAACGTACGTCATTAGTAAATACGTTCGACCTATGAACGCAGTGTCGGGCGCAGTGTAGTGCAAAAGATGGTATTTTGGTAGCTACCTGTATTTGCAATGATAACGGATTGGAACGTACGTCAATAGCAAATACGTCTGACCTATTAACACAGTGCAGTGCAAAAGATGGCATTTTGGTAGCTACCTTTATTTGCAATGATAACGGATTGGAACGTACGTCAAGAGCAAATACGTTAGACCTATTGACACAGTGTAGTACTGGTAGCTATCTATATTAGCAAAGATAAAGGCTTAGAACGTACGTCTTGATATAAAACTTATATAAAATTCCCTTAAAAGGGGAATGTGTACGCATTTTGCTTTTCTTTCTTGGCGTCCAATTGGGCGCTTTTTTATTTGAGGTGCTATGACCTTGAGATATAAGAAATGAAAGCTTATAACAAGGGCTTCCACATCGTGGTAATCAAGTTTTTGTTTGAAGGCAGGGCAAGGGGGGGGGAGATAACGGATATTTTATTCGTGTTTGCCTAAACACAACAGTGCTTTCTCGTTATCTTTCTTTTTGTCTTTCACATCCTGCTATCTGATGTAGATAAATTTATAGTTATTACTTTTTATACTTCACCCTGATATCTACTGTAGATTATTTTTTATTAACATCCTGCTATCTGATTTACTCAGACCACACTATCTATAATTTTATACTCTCACTTTGCTATCTACTGAAGACATTTTTGTAGTTACACCCTGGTACTGGTATCTACTGAAAATGGTTTTCATACTCACACCCTGATATCTGCTGTTGATAGTCTTTATTCACTCTTTACTATCTACTTTGGAAGTTTTACTCTCACAAGCCTGCTATCTACTGGAGATAGTTTATACTCACACTTTGCTATCTACTGTAGATAATTGTATTATCATACACTGATATCTACTGAAGATAGCCTAATTTAATCTCACACTCTGATATCTAGGCCTACTATAGATACTTTCATACGGTTGATAGTTTTATTCAAACTTCGCTTATACTCACAGCCTGCTATCTACTGAAGATACTTTTATTTTCAAACTCTAATATCTACTATAAATACTCACACCCCGATTTTTACTTGTTGGTAGTTTTTATTCGCCCTTTGAAATCTACTTTAGAACGTTTTGTACTCATACCCTGCTATCTACTCTACATATTTTTATACGCACGCTTTGCTGTCTACTGTAGATATATTTACACTAACACCTTGTCATCTACTTAAGATTCTTTTATATACGCACACCCTGCCATGCATCTACTTAAGCTCGTTTTACACTCATACCCTGCTATCTTCTGAATATACTTTTATACTCACACTTTGCTATCTACTCTAGATAATTTTATAATCGCACCCTCATATCTACTGAAGATACTTTTATTCCCACACACTGATATCTGCTATATATAGGCCTACTATCATACTCATAACCTGATATCTACTGTTGATAGTTTTATTCACACTTTGCTATCTACTTTAGAAAGGTTTTTACTCACACACTATCTACTGTATATAGTTTTATGTTCACACTTTTGCACCAGCTATCTACTGTCGATAGTTTTATACTCAATAATTATTGCGAATATTCGCGAATATTCGCAATAATTATTGCGAATATTCGCAATAACATTGCGAATATTCATAATAACATTGCGAATATTCGCAATAATTATTGCGAATATTCGCAATAATTATTGCGAATATTCGCAATAATCACACCACCAGTTTGATTATGTAGGCCTACTTATTAATGCAATCGGTGTTTCATGCTTCGGCGTCACGGTTCTATAACTTTATAGATAGTTTGATACTCACACTTTATTACCTACTGAAGATAGTTTTATACTTGCATGTTGCAATCTACTGAAGATACTTTTATTCTCATACCCTGATATCTACTCTAGATATGTCATCTACATCAGATTCTTTAATACGCATACCCTGTCATCTACTTTAGCTCGTTTTACACTCATACCCTGCTATCTACTGAAGATACATTTATACTCAAACTTTGCTATCTACTCTAGATAGTTTTATAATTACGCCCTCTAATCTACTGAAGATACTTTAATACTCACAAGCAACTACTGAAGATACTTTTATTCTCAAACTCTAATATCTACTATAAATACTCACACCCCGATTTTTACTTGTTGGGAGTTTTATTCACCCTTTGAAATCTACTTTAGAACGTTTTGTACTCACACCCTGCTATCTACTCTACATATTTTTATACTCATGCTTTGCTGTCTACTGTAGATATATTTACACAGACACCTTGTCATCTACTTAAGATTCTTTTATACGCACACCCTGCCATCTACTTTAGCTCGTTTTACACTCATACCCTGCTATCTTCTGAATATACTTTTATACTCACACTTTGCTATCTACTCTAGATAGTTTTATAATCACACCTACTATCTACTGAAGATACTTTTATTCCCACACACTGATATCTGCTATATATAGGCCTACTGTCATACTTATAACCTGATATCTACTGTTGATAGTTTTATTCATACTTTGCTATCTACTTTAGAAAGGTTTTACTCACACACTATCTACTCTAGATAGTGGTATGTTCACACTTTGCACCAGCTATCTACTGTCGATAGTTTTATACTCAATAATTATTGCGAATATTCGCAATAATTATTGCGAATATTCGCAATAACATTGCGAATATTCGTAATAATTATTGCGAATATTCATAATATTGCGAATATTCGCAATAATATTGCGAATATTCGCAATAATTATTGCGAATATTCGCAATAACATTGCGAATATTCGCAATAATCACACCACCAGTTTGATTATGTAGGCCTACTTATTAATGCAATCGGTGTTTCATGCTTCGGCGTCACGGTTCTATAACTTTATAGATAGTTTGATACTCACACTTTATTATCTACTGAAGATAGTTTTATACTTGCATGTTGCAATCTACTGAAGATACTTTTATTCTCAAACCCTGATATCTACTCTAGATATGTCATCTACATCAGATTCTTTAATAGGCATACCCTGTCATCTACTTTAGCTCGTTTTACACTCATACCCTGCTATCTACTGAAGATACATTTATACTCAAACTTTGCTATCTACTCTAGATAGTTTTATAATTACGCCCTCTAATCTACTGAAGATACTTTTATACTCACAGCCAACTACTGAAGATACTTTTATTCTCAAACTCTAATATCTACTATAAATACTCACACCCCGATTTTTTACTTTTTTTTAGTTTTATTCACCCTTTGAAATCTACTTTAGAACGTTTTGTACTCACACCCTGCTATCTACTCTACATATTTTTATACTCATGCTTTGCTGTCTACTGTAGATATATTTACACAGACACCTTGTCATCTACTTAAGATTCTTTTATACGCACACCCTGCCATCTACTTTAGCTCGTTTTACTCTCATACCCTGCTATCTTCTGAATATACTTTTATACTCACACTTTGCTATCTACTCTAGATAGTTTTATAATCACACCTACTATCTACTGAAGATACTTTTATTCCCACACACTGATATCTGCTATATATAGGCCTACTGTCATACTTATAACCTGATATCTACAGTTGATAGTTTTATTCATACTTTGCTATCTACTTTAGAAAGGTTTTTACTCACACACTATCTACTCTAGATAGTGGTATGTTCACACTTTGCACCAGCTATCTACTGTCGATAGTTTTTACTTAATATTGCGAATATTCAATAATTATTGCGAATATTCGCAATAATTATTGCGAATATTTGCAATAACATTGCGAATATTCGCAATAACATTGCGAATATTCGCAATAATATTGCGAATATTCGTGAATAACATTGCGAATATTCGCAATAACATTGCGAATATTCGCAATAATTATTGCGAATATTCGCAATAATATTGCGAATATTCGCAATAATTATTGCGAATATTCGCAATAATCACACCACCAGTTTGATTATGTAGGCCTACTTATTAATGCAATCGGTGTTTCATGCTTCGGCGTCACGGTTCTATAACTTTATAGATAGTTTGATACTCACACTTTATTACCTACTGAAGATAGTTTTATACTTGCATGTTGCAATCTACTGAAGATACTTTTATTCTCATACCCTGATATCTACTCTAGATATGTCATCTACATCAGATTCTTTAATACGCATACCCTGTCATCTACTTTAGCTCGTTTTACACTCATACCCTGCTATCTACTGAAGATACATTTATACTCAAACTTTGCTATCTACTCTAGATAGTTTTATAATTACGCCCTCTAATCTACTGAAGATACTTTTATACTCACAACCAACTACTGAAGATACTTTTATTCTCAAACTCTAATATCTACTATAAATACTCTCGCCTCAATTTCTACTTGTTGGGAGTTTTATTCACCCTTTGAAATCTACTTTAGAACGTTTTGTACTCACACCCTGCTATCTACTCTACTTATTTTTATACTCATGCTTTGCTGTCTACTGTAGATATATTTACACAGACACCTTGTCATCTACTTAAGATTCTTTTATACGCACACCCTGCCATCTACTCTAGCTCGTTTTACACTCATACCCTGCTATCTTCTGAATATACTTTTATACTCACACTTTGCTATCTACTCTAGATAGTTTTATAATCACACCTACTATCTACTGAAGATACTTTTATTCCCACACACTGATATCTGCTATATATAGGCCTACTGTCATACTTATAACCTGATATCTACTGTTGATAGTTTTATTCATACTTTGCTATCTACTTTAGAAAGGTTTTACTCACACACTATCTACTCTAGATAGTGGTATGTTCACACTTTGCACCAGCTATCTACTGTCGATAGTTTTATACTCAATAATTATTGCGAATATTCGCAATAATTATTGCGAATATTCGCAATAATTATTGCGAATATTCGCAATAATATTGCGAATATTCGCAATAATTATTGCGAATATTCGCAATAACATTGCGAATATTCGCAATAACATTGCGAATATTCGCAATAACATTGCGAATATTCGCAATAATATTGCGAATATTCGCAATAATTATTGCGAATATTCGCAATAACATTGCGAATATTCGCAATAACATTGCGAATATTCGCAATAATATTGCGAATATTCGCAATAACATTGCGAATATTCGCAATAACATTGCGAATATTCGCAATAATTATTGCGAATATTCGCAATAATCACACCACCAGTTTGATTATGTAGGCCTACTTATTAATGCAATCGGTGTTTCATGCTTCGGCGTCACGGTTCTATAACTTTATAGATAGTTTGATACTCACACTTTATTACCTACTGAAGATAGTTTTATACTTGCATGTTGCAATCTACTGAAGATACTTTTATTCTCATACCCTGATATCTACTCTAGATATGTCATCTACATCAGATTCTTTAATACGCATACCCTGTCATCTACTTTAGCTCGTTTTACACTCATACCCTGCTATCTACTGAAGATACATTTATACTCAAACTTTGCTATCTACTCTAGATAGTTTTATAATTACGCCCTCTAATCTACTGAAGATACTTTTATACTCACAACCAACTACTGAAGATACTTTTATTCTCAAACTCTAATATCTACTATAAATACTCACACCCCGATTTTTACTTGTTGGGAGTTTTATTCACCCTTTGAAATCTACTTTAGAACGTTTTGTACTCACACCCTGCTATCTACTCTACTTATTTTTATACTCATGCTTTGCTGTCTACTGTAGATATATTTACACAGACACCTTGTCATCTACTTAAGATTCTTTTATACGCACACCCTGCCATCTACTCTAGCTCGTTTTACACTCATACCCTGCTATCTTCTGAATATACTTTTATACTCACACTTTGCTATCTACTCTAGATAGTTTTATAATCACACCTACTATCTACTGAAGATACTTTTATTCCCACACACTGATATCTGCTATATATAGGCCTACTGTCATACTTATAACCTGATATCTACTGTTGATAGTTTTATTCATACTTTGCTATCTACTTTAGAAAGGTTTTTACTCACACACTATCTACTCTAGATAGTGGTATGTTCACACTTTGCACCAGCTATCTACTGTCGATAGTTTTATACTCAATAATTATTGCGAATATTCGCAATAATATTGCGAATATTCGCATAATTATTGCGAATATTCGCAATAATATTGCGAATATTCGCAATAACATTGCGAATATTCGCAATAATTATTGCGAATATTCGCAATAACATTGCGAATATTCGCAATAACATTGCGAATATTCGCAATAACATTGCGAATATTCGCAATAATATTGCGAATATTCGCAATAATTATTGCGAATATTCGCAATAATTATTGCGAATATTCGCAATAACATTGCGAATATTCGCAATAACATTGCGAATATTCGCAATAATATTGCGAATATTCGCAATAACATTGCGAATATTCGCAATAACATTGCGAATATTCGCAATAATTATTGCGAATATTCGCAATAATCACACCACCAGTTTGATTATGTAGGCCTACTTATTAATGCAATCGGTGTTTCTCATGCTTCGGCGTCACGGTTCTATAACTTTATAGATAGTTTGATACTCACACTTTATTACCTACTGAAGATAGTTTTATACTTGCATGTTGCAATCTACTGAAGATACTTTTATTCTCATACCCTGATATCTACTCTAGATATGTCATCTACATCAGATTCTTTAATACGCATACCCTGTCATCTACTTTAGCTCGTTTTACACTCATACCCTGCTATCTACTGAAGATACATTTATACTCAAACTTTGCTATCTACTCTAGATGGTTTTATAATTACGCCCTCTAATCTACTGAAGATACTTTTATACTCACAACCAACTACTGAAGATACTTTTATTCTCAAACTCTAATATCTACTATAAATACTCACACCCCGATTTTTTACTTGTTGGGAGTTTTATTCACCCTTTGAAATCTACTTTAGAACGTTTTGTACTCACACCCTGCTATCTACTCTACTTATTTTTATACTCATGCTTTGCTGTCTACTGTAGATATATTTACACAGACACCTTGTCATCTACTTAAGATTCTTTTATACGCACACCCTGCCATCTACTCTAGCTCGTTTTACACTCATACCCTGCTATCTTCTGAATATACTTTTATACTCACACTTTGCTATCTACTCTAGATAGTTTTATAATCACACCTACTATCTACTGAAGATACTTTTATTCCCACACACTGATATCTGCTATATATAGGCCTACTGTCATACTTATAACCTGATATCTACTGTTGATAGTTTTATTCATACTTTGCTATCTACTTTAGAAAGGTTTTTACTCACACACTATCTACTCTAGATAGTGGTATGTTCACACTTTGCACCAGCTATCTACTGTCGATAGTTTTATACTCAATAATTATTGCGAATATTCGCAATAATATTGCGAATATTCGCAATAATTATTGCGAATATTCGCAATAACATTGCGAATATTCGCAATAACATTGCGAATATTCGCAATAATTATTGCGAATATTCGCAATAACATTGCGAATATTCGCAATAACATTGCGAATATTCGCAATAACATTGCGAATATTCGCAATAATATTGCGAATATTCGCAACAATTATTGCGAATATTCGCAATAATTATTGCGAATATTCGCAATAACATTGCGAATATTCGCAATAACATTGCGAATATTCGCAATAATATTGCGAATATTCGCAATAACATTGCGAATATTCGCAATAACATTGCGAATATTCGCAATAATTATTGCGAATATTCGCAATAATCACACCACCAGTTTGATTATGTAGGCCTACTTATTAATGCAATCGGTGTTTCATGCTTCGGCGTCACGGTTCTATAACTTTATAGATAGTTTGATACTCACACTTTATTACCTACTGAAGATAGTTTTATACTTGCATGTTGCAATCTACTGAAGATACTTTTATTCTCATACCCTGATATCTACTCTAGATATGTCATCTACATCAGATTCTTTAATACGCATACCCTGTCATCTACTTTAGCTCGTTTTACACTCATACCCTGCTATCTACTGAAGATACATTTATACTCAAACTTTGCTATCTACTCTAGATAGTTTTATAATTACGCCCTCTAATCTACTGAAGATACTTTTATACTCACAGCCAACTACTGAAGATACTTTTATTCTCAAACTCTAATATCTACTATAAATACTCACACCCCGATTTTTACTTGTTGGGAGTTTTATTCACCCTTTGAAATCTACTTTAGAACGTTTTGTACTCACACCCTGCTATCTACTCTACATATTTTTATACTCATGCTTTGCTGTCTACTGTAGATATATTTACACAGACACCTTGTCATCTACTTAAGATTCTTTTATACGCACACCCTGCGATCTACTTTAGCTCGTTTTACACTCATACCCTGCTATCTTCTGAATATACTTTTATACTCACACTTTGCTATCTACTCTAGATAGTTTTATCACACCTACTATCTACTGAAGATACTTTTATTCCCACACACTGATATCTGCTATATATAGGCCTACTGTCATACTTATAACCTGATATCTACTGTTGATAGTTTTATTCATACTTTGCTATCTACTTTAGAAAGGTTTTACTCTCACACTATCTACTCTAGATAGTGGTATGTTCACACTTTGCACCAGCTATCTACTGTCGATAGTTTTATACTCAATAATTATTGCGAATATTCGCAATAATTATTGCGAATATTCGCAATAATTATTGCGAATATTCGCAATAACATTGCGAATATTCGCAATAACATTGCGAATATTCGCAATAACATTGCGAATATTCGCAATAATTATTGCGAATATTCGCAATAACTTTGCGAATATTCGCAATAACATTGCGAATATTCGCAATAATTATTGCGAATATTCGCAATAATATTTCTAATTTTTTTTTTTTTTTTTTTTTTGGCACTAATATGCTTCCGTAAAAATCTGAATTATTCAGAAAATAAATATTATATAACATCAGTAAAAAGATTATTAATAACAATTGAGTGCAAGTTTTTACATAGAAGTGACTTTTTAATGTCCAAAAGTCCCATTTCTGACCGTATTTGGTCTATAATTTACAGTCATTAGAGAGCTTGCGAAATGAAGTTACTTTAACTTTAACTTTAACGTCTAGAGGATTATAGAGGATTATGTATTCAAAACCACTCTGCCATTAAAGCCGCTTGAAGTTAAAGTTAACGCCAGAATCTATAGTGTGCCGTAAATTATGATGAAAATACGTCATAATTAAAACAATGGTTTGCATATTTCCTCATAGACTACATAATTACCACTTATGTATTGTCTAGTTAATATACCAATTATTGGAAATCTAATTTGGTTTGGGTAAAAAACATGCCACAAGATGCTAAAAATTACTGATTGAATTAGATCAAAATAAATTTTGTTCCAAACGTCACACTTGATATATACATTTGTGTGTGCTCATGACGTACACCAAATCAGCTTGCGGAACCAAGTTCTTGGCTTGACTTCAACGCCAAGGGGATTAAGTTCCAGTAAATGGACTGATTTTACGGGACCCAGCAGTGTAGTGAACTTCTGCGAATTGCAGCTACTGTGAACATTTTTTTTACAACGTTGCGTGTCTTATAATTACACCTCTATATAACCAAATATGTTTGTACTGTTCAGGTATTTTATTTAATTATTATTTTATTCATTTAGGCCTACATTATGTACCCCAATTCAGCAGAAAGCTGGTCTAACATGCCACGCTATTATACGCATATTATAGGCCTAGCGCCTATGGGTATTGTATGTCAACCAAATTATTCATTATTAAAAAAGGAGGCCTATTTGTTACAAAAAATAAGAATGTCAGAAAAGGAGCATCCAGAAATATGTTGGTTGAAATTCAAAATTCTGGGAGTTTTTAAAGAACAAAATGAGGATCATTCGGGGAGATATATTTAATTCGATCAGAATGCAAAGAGGAGTCCTTGCCCTCCTAAAAGAAAACTCCTGGCAACGCCACTGGGGAGTGGGAAAGTGAGGATAGATGAATAGATGGAGGGAGGGGATGATATGGAGAGGTGGTGATGGTGGTGGGGGGGGGCTAGGGAGAGCAAACAGATACAATGGGCTTGTGTCCTGATGGAAATATAAAATTGACAAAGCTGACGTTTACTGGAATAATAATTGAGCTTTTATTATAATAATATAGGCATATCACAAGAATATTTAATTGGAACATGTTTAGAAGTATAATATTAGCGTATAGCTCATAACATAGGCCTAATCCCCATTGCATTGGTCATCGCCAAGAGATGTAATCCATGTTTATTCAAACTAAGCGCCTATTGTAATAAGTGTTACCAACAAACCACTTCAGCAAACAAAAGGGAGAAATTTGATGCAGTCGCTTTTACATACCCTTCTTTTGATCACCCATTGATACACTTCCCCTAGTTTAAACAACAAGATGCTGTTGGTACAGAAACCAATCTGACGTTCGCGTTGAAGTGAAGTTGAGCAAGAAGTCGAATCGATATTTTTGAAGTTGCCGTTAAAGTTCCAGTAACTTCATTCCGCAAGCTCTCTATTATATGCCTACATACGTATACCTAACGGCACGCACGATTGGTCGACTGAACCCGTGCATAAAGAACGACGATGGCCTAGTGTTTAGGACGGGCTGATCTGCGTGACGATTGCGGTTATAGAGAAATATGTTTTTAATAATGCTGTAATGGTTTTTTAATGCTAATATTTTATTTTTGTAATTATTTGGATGAATAATAATCCTAAAATGTTCTGGTAAAGCGTGGTTTTCATGAATGAACCCCTAACCCTAGATTACAATGATATAAATAAAAATCTTCCTCAGGGCTGTAAACTTTTTGGAACCGCGCATGAGATACTGTCGAATAGTGGTTTACCGGAACAGAATTATTGTTTGCCGAGTACAGCTCTTTATTTTTGACCCATGATTATTTGAGCCACTCTAGAATCTGAAAAACTTGGCCGTTTTGTATCTTTTTCTGTAGTGTGAAAAACCCCTTTCAACATAGAACTTGGCAGTTTTGTTTAATTTTTTTCTGCAGTATGGAAACCCCCTTTCAATTTATTTACCAAGAGGCCCGGCAAGAGGGATCCTTACATATCAGAAAGCATTTTATAAGAAATCTATCCGAGGAGATGCTACTTTTCATTTTCCAATTCACTATTCACGTGGCATTTTAAGAAAATGAATACCAGACCTGGGAGGCATAATGATGATGGGCGGAGGCGTCCTATTTAACGTTAGGTTTGGACATGTGATTATTTTATTGATTTTTCAACCGGGTAAGTCGGGTAAAAAAAAAACCAAATAAAATAATTAAATATCCAAAGCTAATGCTAGCGCATCTACCTAATGTAAAATTCTGAATAGGCCTACAGCAGTTTGGAGTATTTTGAAAATAGGCCAGGCAAATTAAAAAATCACTCACCACTAATTGCAACAAAATCTCCCAAAGACTCACACATCATCATGTCCCCGAAAATCCAAGTAGTGGAACAGTGCCTAATTTGCATAAATCCAAAATGGCCTCTTATGCGGAAGTGAAATTTCAAATTTGATCTAATCATGTTAAAAATCTTACTAATGTATTCCTCTCGTCGTAAGGACTCAGAAAAAAATATCGTTTGACCTATCTCTGATAAACATTTCTTGAGTTATAGAGGGAAAGGTCAAATGTCAAAATTTGGATTCCACAGGGGACACAAATTGAAATATTCTCTGATTTTGATAAAAAATGGTCTTATATTGCTCCGCTTACCAAAACATTTAAAACAAGAATAGCTTGCCATATCTCAGGTGGTTTGTTACCTTGGTAACATGAAAAAGAAGATCAAATTTGTTCTATTCATGTTAAACATCATACTAATGTATTCCTCTCGTCGTTAGGACTCAGAAAAAGTAAAGTTTCACCTATCTCTGATGTACATTTCTTGAGTTATATGGGGGAAGGTCAAATGTCAAAATATGGATTCCACAGGGTCAAATATTGTTTCTCTGATTTTGATAAAAAAAATGGTCTCATATTGCTCCACTTGCAAAAACATTTAAAAAAGAATAGCTTGCCATATCTCAGGTGGTTTGTTACCTTTGGTAACATGACAAAGAAAATCACATTCCATTGAGCCATGTTGACCTTGACCTATTTTGTGATTTTACCTGTGAAACAGTACATCCAAAACAATGCAACTGTTAACATTTTGATTTATTTTTGTCAAAGGAACAATTTGAGACCAATTGGATTAAAATTGGAACATATTTCAATTGCAAATGCCTGTGGACCCTAACATTTGACTTTGACCTTTTGCCTGTAACTCAAGAACTGTACGTCGGAGACTGATCAAACTACTTATTCGGAATCCTTATGATGTGAGCCATACATTGGTATGCGAGCCATACATTGACCAACTTTGAAATTTCAACCCCCTGCATAAGCAGCCATTTTGGATTTATGCAAATTAGGCACTGTTCCACTACTTGGATTTTCGGGGACTTTTGATGTGTTATAATGCCTTTCTGAAATGAATGGTGGTTAAATGGATTCTGTTGCAATTAGTGGTGGGTTAACCCTTTTTTTCTTAATGTGACTACCCTAAATGGAACAAGTTTGGGTGTGTATGTGAAGTTGTGCAAAAATATTTTGTAATGTTAGGATAGGTGTAGTTTTTTATCAATCCTTTATATCCTGATAATGAAATAAGTTTTACACGCCGTCGCAAATAACATAACTAATTACCATATAAGTTTAATTCCCGTCGATCATGCCAATGCTTTTCCATGTCGCATTTTACATTATTATTATTATTATTATTATTATTATTATTATTATTATTATTATTATTATTATTATTATTATTATTATTATTATTATTAGTCCTCCTATGTAGGACTATAACGGTGATAAGCCTGTCACATGTTATGCGCACAACTCCTGTTTTGGTCAGTACTTAGTTGAGCTTTACAATGCAAATATGACGCAAAATATTCCAGCTTGCATTTTGCGTTATAATATAATATATAATATAATAATAATAATAATAATAATAATAATAATAATAATAATAATAATAATAATAATAATAATAATAATAATAATAATAGTAATAATAATAATAATAATAATAATATTAATATTAAAGGTCCGTGACCCGATCGACAGCATCATCCCCCCGATTTTTCTCATTGTTGATGAGTTTTTGGTATCATTTAATAGATTATATTACCATCCTGAAATTTGACGATCCAATTTGATGTATTTTCGGAGAAATCAAGAAACAAACAGGCTATACTGGTAGCCACCTTCGACATTCTGGGTAGGAAAAAATGATTCCGTGAATAAGAGCCGTTTTACTCCCGTACCAATTCGCACGAACGGAAATAGACCCGAAATAATGAAGGCGCTATAATGATAAACGCTTAAAACAAAAATAAAGAAATACATAAGGGATGAAATAAATACAAAACAAGACCTTATCTTGTTAAGTATGATACAAGGAATATGAAAAAAATATGAGAAAAAATTTTCCCCGCTATAAAATTAATTAATTAATTAATTAATTAATTAATTAATTAATAATTAATTAATTAATTAATTAATTAATTAATTAATTAATTAATTAATTAATTAATTAATTAATTAATTAATTAGAAATATAAAAAAAAACCGTTTTTTTCATTAAAACAAATCCTAAAATAAAAGATAAGTTTAAAATGTACGTGATGATAATATACAAAATTAAAAGGAAATGTATCAGGGTCAAATTAAAATAAAAAGAATGACATATTTTGTCACAAGATTGATGAGCGTAGTGGTATGGCGAAGCACTCGACGGGAGTTTTGTTTCTGGATGCGGGACCACAATTCATGCGTACCAACGTATTGGCTTGCTAATTGTGCTAATAATTCACCTTTACGCTGAAAGTGTTCTCGTTTTCTCACATAGATACATAAAGGGGACAATATTTGAAATTGTATGTAAGTTTGAAGACAATCCATATCCTAAACGGATTGGGTTACCCCCACCCCCCTTTAATAGTAAGAATGATAATTATACATAATAATAACAATGTATCTTACCTTGTGATAAAAACGTATCATCAGCGGGAGTAGTAGTATCATCATCCTGTGACACTGTGATAGATAAAACAGCAAACCCGGCACCCTCTGAGAACTCACAAACTGGTGGTGTCCCTGCTGTGGGTGCTGTCTCCATCGAGAAATCCGTTGGATCCACACACATATACATAGGAGCTGTTTATGGCGATAATATTGAAGTTAATATCAAATTATGTTAATAAATGAATGAATGAATGAATATACAGGATGCCCAAAAAACAGAGGCCCCTCATTGCGCCCTCTTTTTCTCCTATTTCTGAAAAGTTGATCAAATATATGTAAAGGCATGTAAAGAAACCTTGAGTTGTTAGCCTTAATAAACCGAAACAATTATATCAATCGGCTCACCACTTATGAAGATATGCTCTTTTAAAGAAATGTACCCATTTTTCACTCTGTCCATGGAGAAGGTTTGGCTACTTCAAAGATTGAAAAGGAATACCATGCATGAATATCAAACATTCCTCAATGATAACTTTATAAAACAACTTTATTTAAGGAATGGGCTTTACCGGTGGGGCATGAAACGTTTGAAAAATCAACATGCTGCAGGCTATACGCTTTCAGACGTGTAGATGTTGTGCATATTGACTGGTATACATATCGTACACACTTACCACTTAAGGTTGCTAAACTGCTTTATCGTACCACCTGAGGTGGTGTTTTATTCTAAGTTGATCACTTCAAGTGGTTTATAAAGTAAATTCAGCAACTTGACGCATACATGTCGCTTAGACGTGTAAATGTCGTGCGCATTTACCACTTCAGGTTATTCAACTGATTTCACATACCACCTGAAGTGACCTGAAGTGATGCTTCATCCCCCACTTTTCCCAAAAAAAGTTGAGATTTTTACACCACTGGATACCTCTGGCTACATAATGTTTATGTACCAAATATTTCTTGCAGATTAATTCGTTTAGCAAAAATATCGCCAAATTTGAATTTCGTTACAACACATTGTCTATGGAGCAGTGTAATACACATAATCATGCAAAACTCGCAAACGCAAAATCGGAATCAACTGAAATTTTGGAAATAAGCTTTTTTCGTGGATATCTACTGAAAATGTCATAAAAGAGGATGCTAGGATCACGAAATCCTCCTTTAAGTTGTGTATGAAGTGAATTAAGCAACTTGAGAATATATACATGGCGTACACATTGATGTTGAATCCCGGGTGTTGGCATTGGCATTTCTTGTTGATAGTCATATTAACTTACCACCAAGTGTACGATATCGTACGTGCCCGGCGTACGTGTTCCAACACAGACACTATCGGTACAACAACACACGGTCCCGTACGGTGTGCCATGAGGGCCAATATTTTCCCAGAAAAAAATATTTTTCCCAGAAATAAAAAAATTTTTCCCAGAAATAAAAATATTTTTCCCAGAAAAAAAAAATACCCCCAGAAAAAAATATTTATCCCAGAAAAATATTTATCCCAGAAAATATTTATCCCACAAAAAATATTTATCCTAGAAAAAATATTTATCCCAGAAAAATATTTATCCCACAAAAAATATTTATCCTAGAAAAAATATTTATCCCAGAAAAAATAATTTTCCCAGAAAAAAATATTTATCCCACAAAAATAATTATCCCAGAAACTTGCTTTTTTTCTTTAATAAATCAGGCCTATTATAGGCTTATAGGCTATTATATGCCTATCCGGACTTTTTACGTCACTATAAACAGGGAAAATCGATTTGTAGGCCTATAATTTCAAATCTATTTTAGTCATTAACAGGTTAGCATCTTTCATTTAAATCAGAACATGCCGACCTCACGAAGAACATGGTCCACAAGGACACCACGTTGTCTCCAGTAGCCATCACTCATCACCATTGCACCTTTCGCGCAGTGATTCGGTATAATGCGCCCTGAATGGCCCTCGTCGTACGATACGCGATAATTTCCCCAAAAAAATAATTTCCCCGCAAAATTTATTTATCCCACAAAATTTTGTATAGTTGATAGATGTTGGCTGACCTTGTACATTAGGGTGATTCACAAAAAATGAAATTGGTATTTTCAACGGGACACCCCCTCATTTTGTTCATTTTGATAATAAAATCATACCTGCAAAATATGAAAAAAATTCAAAAAAGTTTAGGGGGTGCTACCGGTCAATGAACTTTTGTACACAAAGTCAATGGGATTTATGAGCCATTTTCTTTACAACACAAAAAAGCCATGTTAATTTTCCCTGATTGTGCCAAAAATATTTGATCATAGTGTGAGTAATGTCCTTAAAATAAATGCTAAAGAAAATTGTAAAAATGTTAACCCGCTTTCCAGAAAATTGCATTTTTGTGAAAACTGTTACATTTGGGGCAAGGCAGTTGCTGGAACAGCCCAAATATTATGGTACTTGGCTAGTATAAAGTTGTGTTTATGGGGCTCTAGTTCTTTCTTCTTTTTTTAAATGTTTTTTTTTTTTGTTTTGTTTCTTTGTTTGTTTTTGCTTTGTTTTGTTTTTACTTGATCATGATTATGTGTTGTTTTGTTTTGTTTTGTTTTTGTTCTGTTATGTTTTGTTTTTGTCTTGTTTTGTTTGTAATTTTATGTAAGTGTAGTGTAATGTTTAATGTGTAATCCAGTAGTAAATGTGTCTTAGCCACTCTAGCTCTTGTCACAAGTACCTTGCACAAGGTGTAGTTTTGAACTGGCCACTATCCAATGTTGTGACCCCAATTTATATACATTTCTTTTCAACCATGGTGAATCTAATCCTTCCTGTGGTCATTCAATTCAAACAATACAAATCTTCATCAGGTATTGCCATAATGACCACCCCTGATACAGATGTATGGATTTTGATAGTTACTATTACATAAGATTTCAAAAGCTGGTATCACCATTGGGGTAAACTAATATGTGAAGGATTTTAATCTTTTTTTTTATCAACAGTTCAGTTCAATAAGGTATAAATTTGGGGTGCCTGGTGGGATTCCAGGGGATACACTCCCTCTGTCACTTTTGAAACATTTTTTATTATTACAGTCAACTATGAACTTTAATTTGGTAAAAACCCATGTTTTCACAAAGTTAGGTATATCATTGAACATTTACTTCAGTTTTGCAAGCCTGGTAGACTTTTTAGGCCCTGAAATAAGCGTTTGAAATTTTTGACCAAAAATCCCATTGGCCCATTCCATGTCAACTCAGGGATGTGCACCGCAGCACCTCTTCAATTTTTTTTCTTTTTTTTCTGTGTGGTGGTAGATATTGATGAGAAAGTAAAATCCTGAAAATTTGAGCTTCATATTCCATTTCGTTTTCCCGTGGCATCAATTTGAAATTTAGGGGGTCAGCGTAAAAAATGTGTCGCAACGCGAAAGATGATGTTTGAGGTTCATAAATGTACAAAGGGAACCCTTTAAAACTGTGAAAAGTATGTATTCTGGGGTACTTTTTGGTGTAGAATTCAAATCTGCTATCAGTCTGAGAAAACTTGTAACTCCTTTACTTTAAAAGATATAGGGCCCTCAAAATGCAACTTCGTCCAACCAGGACCAACTTTAGGGGGGTCAAAATGTAAAAAAAGTGGTTTTCCATGGGTAATATCTCAGCTAAATGTATTCTAATATGCTCAATATTGGATAGGATGTCCATTACTCTTATCCAGGGCTCTGACTGGCCAAAAAATTGACGCTAAAATTATTTTTACTTTTGGAGTTCTGAGATCAAAGTTGGTCCTGGTTGGAAAACCACTTTTTTTTTGAGGGCATTATGATCTTTTAAAACCAAAGGAGTTACAAGTTTGCCCCACCATCAGATTTGAAGGTATGTTGAAAATATGTTCTTGGACATACTTTCTCAAAGATATTAAAGGGTTCCCTTTATACATTAATGGACCTCCAAACGTCGTCTTTCGCGTTACGACACATTTTTCATGCTGACCCCCCTAAATTTCAAATTGATGCCACGGCAAAACGAAATGGAGTATGAAGCTCAAATTTTCAGGATTTACTTTCTCATCAATATCTACCACCACACAGAAAAAGAAAAATATTGAAGAGGTGCTGCGGTGCACATCCCTGGAGTTGACATGGAATGGGCCCATTGACTTTGTGTACAAAAGTTCATTGACCGGTAGCACCCCTAAACTTTTTTGAATTTTTTTCATATTTTGCAGGTATAATTTTATTACCAAAATGAACAAAATGAGGGGGTGTCCCGTTGAAAAATACCAATTTAATTTTTTGTGAATCACCCACGATTTTTATTTATATTGTTCAAAATATTCCCTCCCAAAAATATATATTAGGAAGTAATATCTCCTTGTACTATCCTGAAAATAGCAGTTTCATATTTTGTTTCGTTCAGCCACGAGAGTGAAATGAAAAATCAATTGTCATTCACTCGAAGCCAAATGTGAGAATCAACAAACAGCACTATATATTTTGATTTGTTAGTAAATGGGCCTGCATTGTAAATCTGAAACTGCAATTTAAACCTTTCTTGTGAAATATTTTTTCTGAGAATTTTTTTTTTTTTTTGTGGGAAATTTTTTGGGGGAATTGTTTTTTTCTGGGAAAATTTTTTTTTTTCTGGGAAAAATATTTTTTTCTGGGAAAAATTTTTTTTTTGGGGAAAATATATTTTTTCTGGGAAAAATATTTTTTTTCTGGGAAAAATATATTTTTTCTGGGATAAATATTTTTTCTGGGAAATTTATTCTCAGATAAATTTTTTCTGGGAAAATTATTTTTTCTGGGAAATTATTTTTTCTGGGAAAATTATTTTTTCTGGGATAAATATTTTTTCTAGGATAAATATTTTTTTCTGGGAAAATATTTGGCCCTCATGGTACACCGTAGTCCCGGGCACACGGTATCCCAGTGGCGCTGATTAGTCGGCAGTAATTTACTATGCTGGAGAACGTATACAGAGTACCATAACTTACTGTGATTGTTTAAACTAAAGTGGCAAGGTTTCCGTGTCACCCCGATTTTTGTAGACATACAATTATATTTAACTTTGATTTGTGAAATGTATCACGGAATCTGAACACGGAATTTGGTGTTATAAATCACGGAAAACTTGCCACTCTTTTTAAAACCATAATTTTATATCATTATTATTTTCTATAAATTATTTTTCAATCAAGCACGAATAGATAAAATCCCGGGGATAAAATCAAACAAAAACTTCGAAAATCACCGGGAAAAACACCACACTGACGGTACATACATGCAGGGGCGTAGCCAGCTTTCTTGGTCAGGGGTAGCAAAATAAAATTTTGAGGGTACAGAGGAAAAATAAATTGCAGTTGCATCATACATACCGGTACATAACCGTTTTTGTTTTTAGAGAAACTGAACATGATTTGTCTTGGAGCTTCCAAAAAGGCTTTACTTGTAGCACCAACTTGAACGATGTGCCCGGCCCGCGTAGCGCGCAAAATATTTGTATTTGACACTTTTTTGCCCATGATTGGAATGAAAGGAGCTTCATTGTGACAATGTGCGCGCGCAGCGCACAACAATCTTGTATTTTAGCCCATGATCTGGTTGAATTTTGGTGGAAAAGTGGCTCCTTGCCCTTTTTCTTTTCCTTTGCCTCCAGATTTTCTCTTCATTTTTTTTTGTCAGAGGGGCACTTTTTTCTTTAATTTTTTTGACGACCTTCGACTGTTTCCACAAAAAACAATATTACGGCGCTACCTTGCCATCATCTTATCCTCATAAAATAACAGTCCTGCTATGCCAAGTACCCGTGGTGTAGTGGTTAGCATGCTAGAACGTTAATCTAGCGGACCGGGTTCGATTCCCGGCAGGTACTGTTTTGAGGATTTTTCTTATTTATAGGCCTTATGGTCATTTGTGAGTTTAAAACTCGATATAGCGGTGAATGCATACCCTTTCTACACTTACGACTTATATATTTAAA
Organism: Amphiura filiformis; assembly: GCF_039555335.1. Taxonomy (NCBI): domain Eukaryota; kingdom Metazoa; phylum Echinodermata; class Ophiuroidea; order Amphilepidida; family Amphiuridae; genus Amphiura; species Amphiura filiformis. The sequence continues at coordinate 6,278,976 of NC_092629.1, forward strand.
TTGTCACCGCAGCGCCACCACGACCTTCGACTGTTTCCACAAAAAACAATAATTATTACGGCGCTACCTCCATCATCTTATCCTCATAAAATAACAGTCCTGCTATGCCAAGTACCCGTGGTGTAGTGGTTAGCATGCTAGAACGTTAATCTAGCTGACCGGGCTCGATTCCCGGCAGGTACTGTTTTGAGGATTTTTCTTATTTATAGGCCTTATGGTCATTTGTGAGTTTAAAACTCGATATAGCGGTGAATGCATACCCTTTCTACACTTACGACTTATATATTTAAATTGTCACCGCAGCGCCACCACGACCTTCGACTGTTTCCACAAAAAAACAATATTACGGCGCTACCTCCATCATCTTATCCTCATAAAATAACAGTCCTGCTATGCCAAGTACCCGTGGTGTAGTGGTTAGCATGCTAGAACGTTAATCTAGCGGACCGGGCTCGATTCCCGGTAGGTACTGTTTTGAGGATTTTTCTTATTGCCTTATGGTCATTTGTGAGTTTAAAACACGATATAGCGGTGAATGCATACCCTTTCTACACTTACGACTTAATGTTATTAGGATTGTACGAGTGAACAAAAGTTAAGATATTCTTGTTTTTATCATTTTTGGATTTTGGAAACAAGAGATCTTGTCTATTAATTCTACGTGCTTTGTCAATACCAATATTAATCACCTGAATTGGATAATTTTGAAAGTGAAGTTGGAACATTCAATAATGTGCGCGCACGTCCCACAGCGTTTATCTTTACACATTGTGCTTCCGCCATTATCTTTGTTATTAAGTGCGGCTCTGGTTAGTAACTTTTTAAGATTTGGAGTTTGGCGTTTGCTCATTATTAGCTTGTTATCAGTAAGAACTTTAGACATTCTTTCACTCTTTTTGAGCATATGAATAGAATTGTTGACTACATTACTTATATTAATGTTATTAGGATTGTACATGTACGAGTGAACAAAAGTTAAGATATTCTTGTTTTTATCATTTTTGGATTTTGGAAACAAGAGATCTTGTCTATTAATTCTACGTGCTTTGTCAATACCAATATTAATCACCTGAATTGGATAATGTCTGTCAAGAAGCATTTTTTTTTTCAACTCTGTAAGACGTTGGTGTTTAACATTGTCATTAGAAACAATAGTGCATATTCTTCTGGCTAAATTGAAAGGAATATTTGTTTTGACATGTCTTGGATGACATGATCTGAAGTCCAGGTATTGGTGTGTATCGGTAACGTTATAGAAAATATCTGCTTCTAAAAGGTTATCTAAATATATTTGAACGGCGATATCAAGGAAAGGAATGTTGGAATTACTGGAATCTGTTTTGAATTTAATAGAATTGTGAAGATCGTTTGTCTGTCTGGATTGCTCACTGTCCATAGTTTTTTTTTAAAGTGCAGACACATATAATTACCAGAGCATCAACAAAACAATCAAAAAATGCCACTGATTGTCATATTTTTGCAAGATATTCTGATTAAAACAAAATTCACCTATAAAAATAGATGAACACGCTAATTTTTATTTAGAGATGATACGAACAGCCACCTACATCCAACCACTTAATCGGCGCTATGCCCAGACGGGCAAATTACTTACCGACAGTAGCCCCATACGCATTACGTAGAATCAATGTGAGTATACCAAGTAATATCAAGGTATGTCCCAACATGACTACATGTGTGCTTGCTTGGCGTTTGATTCAAATCACCACTTCCTGTGAGTATTCCGTTATGCCACTTTCGTGACTGTTCCGTTCGGATAACTTTGCAATTTTGATTCAGTTACCTACTAGACAAACATTTTACCCATTAATAAGGAATATAATTTGCATATTTTATTGTAAGCGTTTTTTATTGGCTGCTGGAAAGACTAGTAAAGTGCAGTGATCACCCGGGAGTGATCATGGTGATAAACATACAGAAAATAATAAGAAATTTTACTGTATAAATAAATACGTGTACTGCACGAGTTAGAAACAGACAGATGTGATGTGTTTTCGTGCAGGAATACAGCAATGATTTTTTTTTTAATTCTTATGTTTTATGTTTCTCATAAACTTGTAATGAGGCTTAAGGAACTTCCTTTTGTTGAGTGTTTTGTTGATTTTAATTGTTAGTTACAAAAGTGACTTAAAATTGCTCATTGAACATCCGATCTCTCATAAATTGATTAATCTTTTTTACATGAAAATTATAGTGATGTGTTTTGTATCACTGAGACTTGGTTGTCCAATGATATTGGTGACTCAGTACTTACTGATCAATGAATACTCTTTTGCAGACTTGATCGATCACGGTGGTAGAGGGTGAGTCAATAAAAGAGCAATAGAGCAACGAATCGATATTTACGTGAGAACCAAGTTATTAGAGAGATTGCGATGTTCCAAACGCAGCACGTGGACTGTACGTTTTCACGTACGTTTTTACGTACGTTAAGACGGTGTTAAATATTACTAGTCTCGGTTCCAAACTTGATTGTGCTCATTCGTCACGAAGGAGAACAAGTCGGCTGGAATAAAGACTATAAATCTGATCTATTCTAATCTAGGTCGATAGAGGGCATAGTGATTGAAAAATTAACAGTAAGCGCATGCTACTGAGTCTATGCCTAATTCAAACAGCCCGCTTTTCATTTTGACCAACAATTTTGACTTAACATGCTGCTTAAACTTAATTGTATTTTTGTGCTCCCCAAATATTATAGTTGCCCAAAACATATATTTTGGTAGATTAAAGATCACTACATCCATATATCATGACTTTACTTGAGACCTTTTCATCCTGAAAATTGGGCGCGTTGCATGAACATCGACATGAGGTAAAATCAGTATATTTCAACGTAGCATCTGCGTTTTATATTACGTTGGAATGCAAAATGGGAAATCACAATGTCATACGCAAAGTATCACACGCATTTCAATGGGCAATCTCTGCGTATGGACATCGCGTATAAATTTAGTCGATTTTCAACACATCGCTGTACCTTTATTATAATGATTTGTTACAAACAAAAGGATCATAATAGTAATTAGACTTTCCTTCGTATGTTCATTATCATTGACTGTCTTTAACATATTGTGAAATGGACAAATTTTGTGCATTTTCAACGATGTATCTGCGTTTATTTTGCACGTGGAAAATCATAATACGTGACCTCGCTTCGATACAGGAGAGTGGTTTTGAATAGATCAACGTACGTCCGATACCTACGTTTGGTAATAGTCCTGGCCCTGTCCTACAGACCCGTATACAATTTTTCAAGAAGAAAGTTTGAATGTTGATTCGAGTAGGGTATGCATAGGTCTTTCAAATTCTACTAGGTGGAAAATTCCAAACCCGGGCAAACTCTGTATATGGCCGTTTTTCAAAATGGCCGCCAAAATGTACTTATGAACCAGGTATAATGACAATAACTCTGAAACTATTTGACCTAGAGGGGTGATTGAGGTGTCTAGCCCCACTAAATCAAGGCTGTCTGATTGAATGAAGGGGGTTTCATGGTTGTTCGAGGTCTAGGACACCTGAAATCCAAGATGGCCGCCCGTAGCAACCATAATCATCATATTCGCCAAGATGAAATGACAATAATTCGGAATCTGCTTGACCTACAAGGGTCATTAAGGTGTCTATCCCCACTAAATCAAGGCTTTCTGATTGAATAAAGGGGTTTCATGGTTGTCCGAGGTCTAGGACACCTGAAATTCAAGATGGCCGCCCATAGCAACCAGATAATCATCATATTAGCCAGATGAAATGATAATAATTCGGAATCTGCTTGACCTGCAAGGGCCATTTAGGTCTCTATCCCTATGAAATCAAGACTGTCTAATTGAATGAAGAGGGTGTCATGGTTGTCTGATGTCTAGGACCCCCGGGTCTAGGACACCCACAATCTAAGATGGCCGCCCATAGCAACCATATAAATATTCACATTAACCAGGTGAGATGACAATATCTCAATAATTATTTGACCCAGAAGAGCAATTAAGGTGTGTAACTTCGCTAAATCAAGGCTGTTTGATTAAATGATGTGATATCATGGTTGTCTGAAGTCGAAGTCACACCAAACCAGATGGCAGCCATAGCAACCACTAGTAACCAAGTAAAATATCATCAATTAGAACCTCTGTAACATAGAGGCTGGATTAATGCCGCCAAAATATGTTTTTTCACTTAAAAAATGGGTTAGAGTGTCATTGAAACAGCATTATAAGCAATAAATATTCAAAATAATCGATGAAAAATGGCTTTGAGGGTTATAGCAGAAACATTTCTCCCTAAATGATGTTGCTAATATGTTTTTAATCCAAAATGGCGCCGATTATGAGGTCCAAAATGGCCTTCAAAATACATTTTTTCACTCAAAAAATGGGTTAGAGTGGCATTAAAACAGCATTTAACACATTAAATATTCAAACTTATCAATGGTAAATGGCTTTGAAGGTTACAGCAGAAACATTTCTCCCCAATTGTGTTGTTAACATGTTTCAAATCCAAAATGGTGCCGATTATGAGGTCAAAAATGGCCACCAAAATACTTTTTTCACTCAAAAATGGGTTAGAGTGGCATTAAAACAGCATTATAAACATTAAATATTCAAAATAATCAATGAAAAATGGCTTTGAGGGTTATAGAAGAAACATGTCTCCCCAAATTATGTTGCTAATATGTTTTAAATCCAAAATGGCGCCGATTATGAGGTCCAAAATGGCCTCCAAAATACATTTTTCACTATAAAAATGGGTTAGAGTGTCATTGAAACAGCATTATAAGCATTAAATATTCAAAATAATCAATGAAAAATGGCTTTGAGGGTTATAGAAGAAACATGTCTCCCCAAATTATGTTGCTAATATGTTTTTAATCCAAAATGGCGCCGATTATGAGGTCCAAAATGGCCTTCAAAATACATTTTTTTCACTCATAAAATGGGTTAGAGTGGCATTAAAACAGCATTTAACACATTAATATCAAACTTATCAATGGTAAATGACTTTGAGGGTTACAGCAGAAACATTTCTCCCCAAATTGTGTTGTTAACATGTTTCAAATCCAAAATGGTGCCGATTATGAGGTCAAAAATGGCCACCAAAATACTTTTTTCACTCAAAAATGGGTTAGAGTGGCATTAAAACAGCATTATAAACATTAAATATTCAAAATAATCAATGAAAAATGGCTTTGAGGGTTATAGAAGAAACATGTCTCCCCAAATTATGTTGCTAATATGTTTTAAATCCAAAATGGCGCCGATTATGAGGTCCAAAATGGCCTCCAAAATACATTTTTCACTATAAAAAATGGGTTAGAGTGTCATTGAAACAGCATTATAAGCATTAAATATTCAAAATAATCAATGAAAAATGGCTTTGAGGGTTATAAAAGAAACATGTCTCCCCAAATTATGTTGCTAATATGTTTTTAATCCAAAATGGCGCCGATTATGAGGTCCAAAATGGCCTTCAAAATACATTTTTCACTCAAAAATGGGTTAGAGTGGCATTAAAACAGCATTTAACACATTAAATATTCAAACTTATCAATGGTAAATGGCTTTGAAGGTTACAGCAGAAACATTTCTCCCCAATTGTGTTGTTAACATGTTTCAAATCCAAAATGGTGCCGATTATGAGGTCAAAAATGGCCACCAAAATACTTTTTTCACTCAAAAATGGGTTAGAGTGGCATTAAAACAGCATTATAAACATTAAATATTCAAAATAATCAATGAAAAATGGCTTTGAGGGTTATAGAAGAAACATGTCTCCCCAAATTATGTTGCTAATATGTTTTAAATCCAAAATGGCGCCGATTATGAGGTCCAAAATGGCCTCCAAAATACATTTTTCACTCAACAAATGGGTTAGAGTGGCATTAAAACAGCATTTAACACATTAAATATTCAAACTTATCAATGGTAAATGGCATTGAGGGCTACAGATAGACATTTGTAACCAAAATGTGTCATTCACAGGTGTCAAATTCAAAATGGCGCCCAAAGTGAAGCCCAAAATAGCGGCCAAATACATTTTTTCTCAGCTTTTAATGCTGTTTTAATGTCGCCTTTAGTATGAAAAAAATACTTTAGCGGTCATTTTGGTTTTCATTTTTGGCACCATTTTGGATTTAAAACATGTTTTACAACCTATTGTTTGGTACAAAATGTTTCTGTTGTAATCCCTAAAACGGTTTACCATTGATTATTTTGAATATTTAATGTGTTCAATGCTGTTTTAATACTACTTATGGCTGCTTAAAATGTATTTTTGCGGCCATTTTGGACCTCATAATGGACACCATTTTGGATTTGAAACATGTTAACAACATAATTTGGGGGAAAATGTTTCTGCTGTAACCCTCTAAAGCCATTTACCATTGATAAGTTTTAATATTTAATGTGTTAAATGTTATTTTAATGCCACTCTAACCCATTTTTCGAGTGAAAAAATGTATTTTGGAGGCCATTTTGGACCTCATAATATCGGCGCCATTTTGGATTTAAAACATATAAGCAACATAATTTGGGGAGACATGTTTCTTCTATAACCCTCAAAGCCATTTTTCATTGATTATTTTGAATATTTAATGTTTATAATGCTGTTTTAATGCCACTCTAACCCATTTTTGAGTGAAAAAAAGTATTTTGGTGGCCATTTTTGACCTCATAATCGGCACCATTTTGGATTTGAAACATGTTAACAACACAATTGGGGAGAAATGTTTCTGCTGTAACCTTCAAAGCCATTTACCATTGATAAGTTTGAATATTTAATGTGTTAAATGCTGTTTTAATGCCACTCTAACCTATTTTTGAGTGAAAAAATGTATTTTGAAGGCCATTTTGGACCTCATAATCGGCGCCATTTTGGATTAAAAACATATTAGCAACATCATTTAGGGAGAAATGTTTCTGCTATAACCCTCAAAGCCATTTTTCATCGATTATTTTGAATATTTATTGCTTATAATGCTGTTTCAATAACACTCTAACCCATTTTTTTTAGTGAAAAACATATTTTGGCGGCATTAATCCAGCCTCTATGTTACAGAGGTTCTAATTGATGACATTTTACTTGGTTAATAGTGGTTGCTATGGCTGCCATCTGGTTTGGTGTGACTTCGACTTCAGACAACCATGATATCACATCATTTAATCAAACAGCCTTGATTTAGCGAAGTTACACACCTTAATTGCTCTTCTGGGTCAAATAATTATTGAGATATTGTCATCTCACCTGATTAATGTGAATATTTATATGGTTGCTATGGGCGGCCATCTTAGATTGTGGGTGTCCTAGACCCGGGGGTCCTAGACATCAGACAACCATGACACCCTCTTCATTCAATTAGACAGTCTTGATTTCATAGGGATAGAGACCTAAATGGCCCTTGCAGATCAAGCAGATTCCGAATTATTATCATTTCATCTGGCTAATATGATGATTATCTAGTTGCTATGGGCGGCCATCTTGAATTTCAGGTGTCCTAGACCTCGGACAACCATGAAACACCCTTTATTCAATCAGAAAGCCTTGATTTAGTGGGGATAGACACCTTAATGACCCTTGTAGGTCAAGCAGATTCCGAATTATTGTCATTTCATCTTGGCGAATATGATGATTATGGTTGCTACGGGCGGCCATCTTGGATTTCAGGTGTCCTAGACCTCGGACAACCATGAAACCCCTTCATTCAATCAGACAGCCTTGATTTAGTGGGGCTAGACACCTCAATCACCCCTCTAGGTCAAATAGTTTCAGAGTTATTGTCATTATACCTGGTTCATAAGTACATTTTGGAGGCCATTTTGAAAAACGGCCATATACAGAGTTTGCCCGGGTTTGGAATTTTCCACCTAGTAGAATTTGAAAGACCTATGCATACCCTACTCGAATCAACATTCAAACTTTCTTCTTGAAAAATTGTATACGGGTCTGTAGGACAGGGCCAGGACTAAATCGCAATCTCTCTATTTATCACCATGATCACTGCACTTTACTAGTCTTTCAAGCAGCCAAGACATAAAAGTCCTTCATACCTCACCCAACTCTAGTTTTTCTATTTGATATAGCGCCGGCTCCCATTGAACACGTGTTAGCCCGTGGCACTCATGATTTTAATGGTCATTGACGTTTGTTATTAACATTGCATATTTCACTTGTTTGAAGAGTGGTCGTCATCAAGTAAATTAAAACAACGAATCTTCACCCTATTACTTTGTAAACGCAATTTAGATAGCTCTAGATTCTTAGTCTCGCGTCCAGACCGCATGGTCTCTTACGAACGACGAATGTTAGGACTGACAGAAATCGGCTGTGAATGAGACTAGCCAACTGTCCCTAAAATTATATTTGTGACGTGTCATGTCAAAAGGAGACACTTTTGGGCAGGATCATAAATGGAGAAATAGGCAAAAATCTGCCCGGGGGTGATTTGTTCACATTATTTGTGTTTGTTGGGAAATTGTGATGTTATTAATGTTTAAAATATTGTCTGATAGTTCCAGACCGGAATATAACTGGCATCTTGTATTTTTTGAGACATTTTTCAAGGTAGTTCCTACTCTCAACATTGTCTATAATATTTTTAAAGGCCGATATCTCAATTTCCAATTTTATAATACCATAACTTACGAACTCAATATCTTCGCTTAGGAATGTCCGATTTCATTGGGGAAAGCGGCGTTGTGGAGCAAAATATCTCTATATTTAAGATATGTAAAAACCTCCAAATTGATAACCTGCCCAAAAGTGTCTCCTTTTGACATGACACGTCACATTTATCGATCAATCAATACAAAGGAACAATATACCACTAGCCCTCACATGATATAACAAGGATAAAATTTCTCTCGTGTCGATATTTACTTTTTACATTATAGACGAATCCAAATACACGCATTCCTACACCTGACTAGCAGCCTTTAGTTGGGTAGCCGTCGGCTACAATGCACTCAAAATGTGAAATGATTCGGTCTTGGCGGAAATTTTAAACTGCATTCCATCACCCGTTTTACACCTTCCGCGAAAACACAGGCAGACAAAAGAATAACACAATACAGTTCCCTTCGACAAAACACACAGCATGGTCTATTCGCTGTTGAAGTGACATAATAATCGGATTAATACACACGGTATCTATGCATTGATGTATTTGCGAACAAAAGGGCTATATGTATGAATAGATGCGACGGGATTACCTGCGGAATTATCTCCATTATATATATTATTAGCTATTATTCTATTAACCCTCCTCGTCCTTGCATCTTCTCTAGGTGTTAGGCGGCTTTTATTTGCACAATTGACGCTCAAAGCACCAGGTTGGTGCTAGCGGCTACCCAAAGATGTCCGACCAAATCCTGACCATGACTTGGCTACTTGGATTCGTCTATATACAGTTGCGTACCGCACAGTGTCAACACCCTGTATTATAAATATTTTTTTCCATACAGCTCAATACTCCGTTCAAATCAATATTCTATTATTGACACAGATAAAGAAAGTTTAGATATGCATTGTGTATAGGACGTGCACCTGGAACTTAACTAAATGGGCTAAACGCGTTCCTTTATCTTACTATAAATAGGGGAATGTTGTGCCGACTATGTGTGTGAGATAATCAAAGGCTCCGTCAGTTTCGATCCAAATGTTGCCAAATTCATACGGGATATCGGGGAATATACGGGAACGTGTTTAAACTTTATTTGGTTGAAAACGGTCAAGAATTGGCTGCAAAAACAGTGAAAATATGGGTAAAAACGGGGTTTTTGTTATGAAAATCAGCTGCCAGCCTACGCGTCACTGCAGCTGGCCGGCAGCGCGTCGGCGCGCCGCGGCGCAGCGTCCGTAATGCGCGCGTAAACGGCGCAGAGCCACGCGACTTGCGGAAAGAAGGATGGACGGGTCACAGGATTATGAGGGGTGAACACGTCCGCAGACACACTATGAGAGGACGCAATAAATACGGGGAAAAGATTTTTGTTGTATAAACAACATGAAGCGGTACTATAAAGAAAAATTAAATTAAAATGAGGACAAAAAAGGTAATCCCGGTTAAAGTAACTAATTGAAACGGTAAAGAAACAAAGAAGGAAAGAAACTAATCAAGAAATGTAAGACAAAAGAAGCTAAAATTATGAGATCAGAATTAAATATAAAAAAAATGGAAACGGGAAATCACAAGGAGCAAATAAAAAAAAGCTAAAAGGGAAATGTAAGAAAGAACAGATTTAGAAAATAATGGGAACGGGGTTAAATAAATAAATAACATGGAAACGGAAAATCACAAGCTAAGCAGAAGAAACTAAAAAAGAAAATGTAAGAAGAGACAGATTTAGATAAATAAAATGTATCTTTTCAATGATTCTACCTGTTCAGTAATTCTTCATGTTATATAGTGAACCTTAGATTATTAATACATAGTGAACGCTCCCATTTACTCATCTAGCGGGGACCCGCGCGAAGCGCGGGTATCCCGCTAGTCTTACTATAAATAGGGGAATGTTGTATGTATGTGTGTCCACGCAAAAGCTCTGTCAGTTTCGATCCAAATGTCGCCAAATTCACACGGGAAATCGAGGAATAGACGACAATGTGTTTAAAGTTTATTTGGTTGAAAACGGTCAAGTATTGGCCTCAAAATAAGTAAAAAGTGAGTTTTTCGGGCAAATTTATAGCGGTAGTTTGTTTACGGCCAATGCCAACCAACGCGTTCACATGTCTAGCATAAACCGCGCCGTTAGCGGGTCGGCGTACAAGACGCGCGCCGCTTGACTTGCACGCACGGGTGCGGCGTGCGCATAGCCAACTTGCGCACGGGGTTATGGTGATACGGGATAATGGGATAACGGGATTAGACCTACGAAGACATAAATATCGTAAGGGTACGGGTGGGGAAAAAGAAAAAGAAGGACACAAAATGTCCGGGGTTGTACGGGGGGTTGTGGTTTAGGGTACGGGATGGGGTTACTAGATTACCAAGATGATTCGGAAGGAATGAGGAATTTTCAATGAGTCTACCTGTACAGTAATTACTCCTGTTTAAGTGAACGCTTCCATTTACTCATCTAGCGGGGACCCGCACGAAGCGCGGGTGTCCCGCTAGTACCTATAAAGGATAATTGTCATTCTCAAAATTAAATATATCTCAATTTTTACGTTGGATTTCAAATTTTTTACATTAAAAATGCAGTAAAAGATATCCACAGCAAGCTGCAAGGCCCCGCTCATTAGTGTACTGCTTTTCGAGTGAGTGTACTGGAAACCAAATACACTGGTTTTACCTGAAAACAAATTTTTTTCTTGTAATAGAAACATCATATGGGGTACTAGAGCATGCCCAAATCGTTATAATGTGTAGAATATAGAAACGCTGTGGTATCTCATATGATAGTCATGGTATGCTTAGCCTGAGTCGCTCGGCCTATCTCGAACAAAGTCGCGGTGCGTAGCTGTTAAAAAACGAGAGGATTCGTTGTACTATCACGGCAATTTTAACACGAAGATATAGGGATGATGACGATGTGTACCGCTTACATAAAAAAAAGGCACTTGTCGGCTCCTATATATGTCTCTTTTTACATACAAAACATCTCCAAGTCACGTCTTGAGCTGTCTTGCAAGTTGTGACAAACAGCTAGCCAACCATTATACTGAATTCTATAGCATATTGTCCCTTCAACAATAGGAGTTTTGGTTGAATAAATATCTGTTCGACCGTCATTACAAAAGGGTTTACTACTATTGGCTAGTCTTTTGGCTAGAGTTGTATAGATTGCGTTTACAAAGTAATAGTAGGGATGACCATGACAATTTGACGTTTCTCCTGTTTTGTAGAATCATACCTTATATTACAGAGCTCATTAAATCACATTACGATTGGGTTTTGGAAAGAACCTTCTGTTAAATAATGCCTATTCATCTGACTACTCAATTTCAAATCTCTAAATCCCTTTCTTCTTGTCTATTGATATTTTGAATAGTGTTTATCTTTCCCCAATATATTATGATACTAAAGCAGTGTATACACGAGGCCCATTACTTAGTGGGTGAGTTATGTGCTCACTGACCATGACGCTGAGCAATTGATCAAAATACAGGAAGCAAAAATGGGGCCTTGCAATTCCTGTGGTCATAGGTTTGGGGATATACTCAAAACATAAGTAGTGGTAAATGATTTTCGAAATCATATCAAAATGGCTCATGTGTTGTCCTGAAAGTACAAGATTGCCATCCTCTCCTGTATACAATTTCTATACAATTTTTCATAAAGAAAAGGCTAAGGAAAACTAAGATCAAAAGGGCTAAACACCAACAACAACATAGGCCTACAAGTGTATTATAATGTAGCATGTGCACACATTATCATGTTGTGGATGGTGAATCAAGCTGGTCCCTACACATTCCCAAATGAATACAGTGACCAGCCGGTGTTCACTCATGATGGACATACTGATCATTATGTATGATGCAAACTCATAGGTGTTGTGCGTTTGGCAATTTGGGAGGGGGTGGGTTCAAAATGACCCCATAGGATTATACGGGGGTCAAAATTTCAAATTGCTCAAATACCCCTTTCAAATATAATTTGATTATTTACATAAATAAATAAATAAATAAATAAATAAATAAATAAATAAATAAATAAATAAATAAATAAACGAAAAAAATTGAACAAATTGTAGCGTAGCATTAAAATCATAAATATAACCATTGCTGGCAGGCGGATTCGAACCAACGATATTGACATTGCCAGCCTGGTGCTCTATCACTGAGCTATGACAGCATCTAGTGATGAGGGTCGAGTTTTTTAGCTTATACAGTGTTTGTCTGTGATAATGCCACCTCGTGAAATAAATAAATATAAAATCTCTTTAAAAAATGTTTACTTTAAATTTATTTGATAATTTTCTAACCTATATTTTCTTTAGAGCAGGGACAAATATTTCCCCTTTTATCCAATTAGACCGCTACATAAGAATCTACTTCTTTTATTACTGATTTAATTCCGCGATTTGTTCCATTAAGCAATATCAAAGATTAATGTCACACATCTCACAACATATATTTAGTTGGCTTAGTGGTCTTGCACAGAACTTTTTAACCAGGAGGTAACGAGATCGATTCCCACCTCTGCCTGCAATTTTTTCAAGACTGGGAAATAATAACCTGACATTCGCCGCTATAGCCAATGCTGCCCCATAGACGTCAGTACAAAACGTAACAATGACTGTCAAATTGGAACGATTTTGTTCCACACAAATTTTGACCCCGGGATTTTGACCCACTTCCCAATCAGTATGACGGCAACTTCGTGACCTCTTTTGTTCGACAGAAAAGGAGAGAGAACAAAATTATATCCTTGAGATAATCCCATAGGTTATCCTGTCGCATCTATTCATAGTCCTTTATTCTCAAGTTGTTAGACATCCACTTGAAATATCCTGTGATGTTATGTGTGTGACCGCCCACGGTTGACTGATTTGAACTCCAGAATTGGAAATATTTCCAATGTTTCTATAGAGAATTTGTTGAAAAGTATGAAACGCGTGTGTTAAAGGACCTGCTGCTTGGATGGGATACCACAAGTGGATAATACAAGAAAGAAATCAAGTGTTGTAAATTTTCCCTCAAAATCCGCCGTCGCGTTTTTGGTAAATATATAAATTTCAAAAGAAGAAATTTTTAGGATTCTTTTAGAGAAGTGGTGATTGTTGATCATTTCTGGGTTTTTTAATGTATTTTTCCTCCCGGGGGTCACTCCCATTGTGGCCTGTACACCATCCGCGATAATGAAAACGCGTAAAAGGGTAGTTTTCGTGGGAATGCACGATACGCGCGTAACGCGTTTAGGGTGTCAAAAACATGAAATATTGGAAAAAAGGGTAGCAAAATTGCAATTGCTAAATACGCGGAAATGAAATTTAGGGTATGAAATTGGATGCAAGGAATAAAATCCCTGTTTAGGGTATCGTTTTAGCCAAGTGTTAAATCCTTGTTTAGGGTGCTTTTCAAAAGTTGATTATCGCGGATGGTGTACAGGCCGCAATGGGAGTGACCCCCCCGGGATTTTCCTGTCATTTCCTGTAAACCTATCAAAGATATTCTGATAATTGAAAATCTTCTCTATAATAAATAATAGAAGCTGAAAGTGACAACAAGTAGCAAAAATTGTAATTTGCCATGGAACTTCAGTCATATTTTATCTGAAATCTGACTGAATGACAGGGCCTTCATGTTAGTCGGGTATCTACCAGGTTTTAATGTGCATCCCCAGGACTCTACCAAACCAACTTTTTAGCTTCCTTTTATGGTCCTATAACACATTCAAGATGTTAACAAAAAATAGCACTCCGGCCATATTCAAGGTTAAAGGTCAACACAGGGGTCAAATTTCAAAGTTGCTCAAATTTGGTTAACAAGCACACCAAATTATTCCTCTCATTCCACTGTGTTGACCTTTAACCTTGAATATGGCCGGAGTGCCGGGAAATATTTTTTGTTAACATCTTGAATGTGTTATAGGACCATAAAAGGAAGCTAAAAAAGTTGGTTTGGTAGAGTCCTGGGGGGGATGCACATTAAAGCCTGGTAGATACCCGACTATGTATGGTATGAATGGCATAATGAAATGCAAGCACTGACCTATCCCTAAAAGTAGTTATCTGTAACTTGTGTATCAGTACGACAGCAACTTAGCTCACTTCCGGTAATTTTTACCGGCGTGACCTCTGCTGTTACGTAACGCAATGTTGAAAATCAGGTGGCAAATGAGGTTTTTCAGAAAACATCAAAAAAATGGAATACACGAGTCGTTTCTCCCTTCATTTCCATATGAGCCCATAGATAAGATATGAAACATGCGTATAAGGCAAAGAATAACGTGTAAAAGTTGAATTATTGTGGAAAAAATGAATGCTTTTGGTGCGCGAAGTAGCCTAAAAAATGAGAGAAAATGCATGTCACGATCACTAAAATGCTTATATCTACAGCTTTGAGGAAACGCCGGTCTAATGCTTTTCTGTTATAATAAACATTAATTAACCACAGCTTGTATTAAATTTTCAGCGAAAATGAGCGGTGGAACAACCTAGTCGTAGGTTGAAAAGTTGTGTTCTTTGAGTCCTCGTGTCGTAGGCGCACGTTGCAAGTGTCACAATGCTTCACGAAATGGATCCCAGCCGGCGCTGTATATTATACATGTTATATTGATAATTGATTAATATAGCAATTAAAAACGTCTATTGTTATATATTTTATAAATGCAAAATACTCTATTGTGTAACAAAATATTGTAGTCGTCAAAGAAGGTAGTATCATCTCATTTAACTGAAGTACAAGCAGTTTTGAAAAGATTGTTGTTGAGTGAGATCCTTGAACATGTTGAACGAGAAATAAGATAGCAAAAGAATACCCTTTGCCCGAACAAGTTGCGATGGTCTAGTGGACAGAGCGAAAGTTTGCAGTGCGGAAGGTTGAGAGTTCGATTCCCATGTTATCTTGTCGATGATGTGGAATTTTTCAGTTCGTTTTACTTTTCTTTTTTCCTCTCCCTTTTGTCTTTAATAATATAGGCCTAAATGAATGTCAGCTTGAAGGCTCACTTTTTTCATGATTTATTTCTTGTTCATGTTTAAGCCTAATCCTACATTCGAGTTCATATCTTTAAAAAAAATGCATTTCAGTTCAGTAGCTTTCAATATGTAATAATAAAATAAAACATGTCAAACTTAAGTATTTTTTAAAAGTTCAAGACTATATACCGGTATAGGCCTATCAAATAAAGGAACGTCAACACAGATTTTCACGATTTGTTAATTGGACTAGACCCCTCCCCTATCGGCAACATATTTTATGAGCTTTTATGCATACATATAAAATCATGAGATGCACGAATTTCAAACCTAATATTTTGGCATATTTGTAATTTTTACACAATGTCCAACTTACACCTCGGATTACACCTAATTTGATTTGCCCTGGTCATCAAGTGTGTTGTCAACGAGTTTGAGCCCGTATCCCTTACAGATGTCCGGAAAATACGTTTCTAAGATTTGACCTCTGCATGACCTTTGACCTGACCCCTGCAAAATGTTCCCTGGTCATGAGATTTGTTGTCACTGAGTTTGAGCCCCATACCCCTTACAGATATCCAGAAAATGAAATTATAAGATTTGACCCCAGATAACCTTTGACCTGACCCCTGCAAAGTGTTCCAAAATGTTTCCCAGATCACTAAGTTTGTTGTCACCAAGTTTGAACTCTGTACTCCTTACAGATGTCCAGGAAATGCATTTCTAAATTTTGACCTCTGCATGACCTTTAACCTGACCCCTGCAAAATGTTCCCCTGGTCATGAGATTTGTTTTCACTGAGTTTAAGCCCCATACCCCTTACAGATGTCCAGATAATGCAATTGTAAGATTTTACCCCCTTAATGACCTTTGACCCCAATTCTGTGTGCAAGTGATGGACACTGGGTAAAGCCGATGCACATGTGTAAGTGATGTCATTGTGCTATGTAATATGTGGCAGAAGAAGCATTTTGAAGGTATTTGGTTATATACAAAAAATGCCCCTTTAATGACCTTTGATCCCAATTCTGTTTGCACCCTGTGGGCACTGGATATAGCCGATACATATGTGCAAGTTACGTAATTGTAGGGTGTAACATGTAGGAGGAGAAGCATTTTGAAGTTTGTTGCCAGAAAGAAGAAAGAACTAGATCTGGTTACAGATCTGGACCTAGCCGGGGCCGGAAATGCCAGTCTTAACTTAAAGTTTGACCTTTGTCCGGCTATTATGGACATCTTACACCATTAATGGTGCATCACTGTAGCATGTAGGGGATTTATCCGTCTTCCATAGGCTGAGATACAGCTACTTTTCTGTAATTTTAAACATTTTTTTTGTGCAAATTTGACGTTTTGACCTCCTTAATGACCTTTGACCCCAATACAAAAAAAACCTCATATACACCGCTAAAATGCATTGTTACAGTTTAAATTTAGAAAATCTACTATGCTTAGTTATGGAGATAAAAATTCTTGAAGTTATTTAGCTTAAAACCGGAAATGACGTCTAAATGACCTTTGACCAAAAAAATAAAAAATACCGTGCATACATCGGGTAACACTAATGCATATATGAAGTTTATGTCACTCTGGTCTGGTTACGTTTTGAGATTTAAAAAAATGAACATATTTGATGATTTTTGGTTTTTGACCTGAAGCGACCCCTTAATGACCTTTGACCCCAAAACTGTAGACACCCCAAAGACCCTGGTTGGTAGCAATGCATGTGTGCTAATGACAACACTCTGCTATGTAATTTGTAAAAACAGTGATTTTTTGAATATTTTAGCTTTCAGACCGGAAATGACCCCTTAATGACCTTTGACCCAAATTCTGTGAATAATTTATAGGCACTGGATATAGCCGATGCATATGTGTAAGTGACATCATCGTACTATGTTATCTGTGGCAGAAGAAGCATTTTGAAGATATTTGGTTTTATACCGGAAATGACCCCTTAATGACCTTTTGACCCCAAATTTGTGAATATCCTATAGACACTGGATATAGCCGATGCATATGTGCAAGTGACGTCATTGTAGGATGTAACATGTAGGAGAAGAAGCATTTTGAAATTTGTTGCCAGAAAGAAGAAACTAGATATATTGCATCCTCAGAAGGCTGCGAAGTCCAGCCGTGACCTTGAAGTGACCTTCTATGATTTGGAACACAATTGCCTTTTCATAAAAAATGTTGGCATTACGTTTGATAACAATCTACCTAATAAAATAATTTGACCTTTGTTGACCTCTGATGACCTTGAAATGACCTCCATTTTGTTTTAAATCATATCAATACTACATATTCTAATTTAGATTTAAATTGGACGAATTTTGGAATTTGACCCATTTTGACCTTTGGTTGACCTCTGGTGACCTTGAAATGACCTCCATCATATTTTGAATCCTACCGTGATTACATATACTAATTTTCATTTGAATTGGGCAAATTTCAAAATTTTACCCCTTTGACCCCAAAACAGACCCCTCCCCATGTTCAAGCCAAATCTGATTATAACCCTACATGCACCCAATCCTATAGTCATTTTGGCATTATTCTGATGATCACAGCACTTAATATGCAGGAAAAAGTGAACTTTAAGGTGATTTTCAGTAATCTACCCTATTTTACCCCTTCATGACCTTGAACTCAAAATCCGTGTTTACCCTATAGACACCAGCTAATGTCAGTGCATATGTGTCAATCTCATCTCTGTACTATGTAATCTGTAGGAAAGGAAGCATTTTGAAAGTATTTGGTTATGTGCAGAAAAAATCCCCTTTATGACCTTTGACCCCAAATCTGTGTTTACCCCATAGACTCCAACTATAGTCGATGCCGATGACCAAGTTTCATTGCGCTACCATGTAATCTGTAAAAGAAGAAGCATTTTTGGTAAAATTCGCATTTTAGCCAAAATTACTCATGCGTGACATTTGACCCCAAATGGGTCATGTCAAATGTAAAGGCTGGGGTAGTGGAGCCTTTGCCCAAGTTTGGTTAGAATCGGTCAAATAATTAGGGAGCTAGAGCCAATTATGTCAAATGTTGACAGAAAGAAAGAAAGAAGCAGAAACCACTGGGATAAGAGTCCAGCCGTTGCTCGGCTGGACTAAGAAGAAAGATCCGATAGCATCACAAGACCTAGCCGGTGTCCCGGCTAGGTAAAGAAAGAACGAGATCTGATTGCGTTCGCCTGCGACCGCGAGCATGTACAGCCAGCAGTGACAAATGAATCTGTGAGAACCGGAAGTGATCCCTTAATTACCTTTGACCCCGCAAAAATATTACATAGTGCTTAGGATGTCATAAGGAATATTCCTGGTGAATTTTCAGCGTTATCGGAACTTATACATGGATTTTGATTTTTTTTAAATTTATGATTGACCTTTTGACCCCCTTAATGACCTTTGACCTCAATGAAAATAAAACTTTATGTACACCGACAAAATGCATTGTTCCAATTTTAATTTAAAAATTCTACCATGTTTAGTTGTCGAGATAAAAATTCTTGAAGTTATTTGCTAAAAACAGGAAGTGACCCCTTAATGACCTTTGACCCCCAAAATAAAAAATACCATGCATACATCAGGTAACACTGATTCATGTATGATTATTATATTACTCTGGTCTGTTTACATTTTGAGATAAAAATTTTTAAACGTTTTTGATAATTTTGGTTTTTGACCGGAAGTAACCCCTTAATGACCTTTGACCCCAAAACTGTAGACATCCTAAAGACCCTGGCTAGTAGCAATGCATGTGTGCTAATGGCGACTCTCTGCTATGTAATTTGTAAAGACAGTGATTTTTTGAATATTTTTTACAAATTTTTTTGGGGTAAATTTAAAAATCTTAATGACCTTGCTTAGTTATGGAGATAAAAATTCTTGAAGTTATTTAGCTTAAAACCGGAAATGACGTCTAAATGACCTTTGACCAAAAAATAAAAATACCGTGCATACATCGGGTAACACTAATGCATATATGAAGTTTATGTCACTCTACGTTTTGAGATTTAAAAAATAAAAATATTTGATGATTTTTGGTTTTTGACCGGAAGCGACCCCTTAATGACCTTTGACCCCAAAACTGTAGACACCTTAAAGACCCTGGTTGGTAGCAATGCATGTGTGCTAATGGCAACACTCTGCTATGTAATTTGTAAAAACAGTGATTTTTTGAATATTTTTAGCTTTCAGACCGGAAATGACCCCTTAATGACCTTTGACCCCGTATCTGTGAACACCCTATAGACACCGACCGAAGTCAAGTCACATGACCTAAGCATGTCACCATCACATGTTATTTGTGGAAGAAGATACATTTTACAATTAAATCACATTTTTGACCCCTGTGACCAGGTCAAAGGTCAGATGCAAGTCAAAGTCATATGACCTGTGCGGGCAAGGTAAGTGGTTATCCTTACCAAGTTTAGTCACAATCCATCAACCAACGACTGAGCTAGGCACGAACGTGGTTGACAGAAAGAAGAAAGAACTAGACTTAGCTGTGGTCTAAGACCACGAACACAGCCGTGTGGTGACCCCTTAATCACCTTTGACCCCAAAATATGAAAACCCCATAGACATTGGCTAATGTCAATGCACGTGTCCACGTGGCATCACTTTGCTATGCTTTTTGTGGCAGAAGGGGCATTTTGAAGGTATATCGTATTATACCGGAAGTGACCCCTTACTGACCATTGACCCCAAATGTGTGTACACCATATAGACACTGTGTTATAACAATGCATGTGTGCAAGTGGCGTCACTGTCCTACGTAATTTGTGGAAGAAGAAGCATTTTAAAGGTATTTCGTTTTATACCGGAAGTGACCCCTTAATGACCTTTGACCCCAAATAAAATAATACCACATATAAACTGGGTAACCACAATTCATGTGTGAACATATCGTTACTGTCCTATGTTTTTTTAGCAAATAAAAATTTTTGAAGGTTTTTCGTTTTATACCGGAAGTGACCCCTTAATGACCTTTGACCCCAAATCTGTGTACACCCCATAGACACTGGGTAATGACAATGCATGTGTGCAAGTGGCGTCACTGTCCTACAGAATCTGTGGAAGAAGATGCATTTTAAAGGTATTTTGTTTTATACCGGAAGTGACCCCTTAATGAGCTTTGACCCCAAATTAAAAAAATACCACATATACATTGGGTGACTGCAGATCATATGTGAACATACCGTTACTGTGCTATGTTTTACTTAGCTAATAAAATTTTGTGAAGGTTTTTCGTTTTATACCGGAAGTGACCCCTTAATGACCTTTGACCCCAAATCTGTGTACACAACATAGACATTGGATAATTACAATGCATGTGTGCAAGTGGCGTCACTGTCCTACGTAATTTGTAGGAGAAGATGCATTTTGAGTTGAAATCACGTTTTTGACCCTGTGACCCTGCGTGACCTTTGACCCCACAAGTTTCATGTGACATGTAGGGGCACGGTCAATGATCATTGTGACCAAGTTAGGTCAAAATCGATGTAAGCATGTGAGTGCTAGAGCAAATGAAAAGGTTGACAGAAGAAAGAAAGAAAGAAAGAAAGAAAGAAAGAACCTGTAAGAAAAAAGACACAGCCGTGACTAACGTCACGGCTGTGTAACTAGACCACCAGCCATGCCGCGATATGGCACACAAGACGGCCCGAAAATGGATTTTCAACTTTTTGACCTTAAACTTTGACCATTTGGGCCGAGGCTACTATAGACTTCCCCACCATTAATGGTGTATCACTGTAGCATATAGGGGCTTAATCCGTCTTCCATAGGCTGAGATATAGCCACTTTTCCGTAATTTAAAAAAAATTTGGCAAATTTGACGTTTTGACCCCCTTAATGACCTTTGACCCCAATATAAAAAAACCCTCATCTACACCGAGAAAATGCATTGTTACAGTTTAAATTTAAAAAATCTACTATGCTTAGTTATGGAGATAAAAATTCTTGAAGTTATTTAGCTTAAAACCGGAAATAACGTCTAAATGACCTTTGACCAAAAAAATCAAAATACCGTGCATACATCGGGTAACACTAATGCATATATGAAGTTTATGTCACTCTACGTTTTGAGATTTAAAAAAATAAAAATATTTGATGATTTTTGGTTTTTGACCGGAAGCGACCCCTTAATGACCTTTGACCCCAAAACTGTAGACACCTTAAAGACCCTGGTTGGTAGCAATGCATGTGTGCTAATGGCAACACTCTGCTATGTAATTGGTAAAAACAGTGATTTTTTTAAATATTTTTAGCTTTCAGACCGGAAATGACCCCCTTAATGACCTTTGACCCCTTATCTGTGAACACCCTATAGACACCGACCAAAGTCAAGTCACATGACCTAAGCATGTCACCATCACATGTTATTTGTGGAAGAAGATACATTTTACAATTAAATCACATTTTTGACCCCTGTGACCAGGTCAAAGGTCAGATGCAAGTCAAAGTCATATGACCTGTGCGGGCAAG
This sequence comes from Amphiura filiformis, assembly GCF_039555335.1. NCBI lineage: Eukaryota > Metazoa > Echinodermata > Ophiuroidea > Amphilepidida > Amphiuridae > Amphiura > Amphiura filiformis. The sequence continues at coordinate 6,301,060 of NC_092629.1, forward strand.
GTAAGTGGTTATCCTTACCAAGTTTAGTCACAATCCATCAACCAACGACTGAGCTATAGGCACGAACGTGGTTGACAGAAAGAAGAAAGAAGAAGAACTAGACTTAGCTGTGGTCTAAGACCACAAACACAGCCGTGTTTTCACCCCTTAATCACCTTTGACCCCAAAATATATGAAAACCCCATAGACATTGGCTAATGTCAATGCACGTGTCCACGTGGCATCACTTTGCTATGCTTTTTGTGGCAGAAGGGGCATTTTGAAGGTATATCGTTTTATACCGGAAGTGACCCCTTAATGAACTTTGACCCCAAATCTGTGTACACCCCATAGACACTGGGTAATAACAATGCATGTGTGCAAGTGGCGTCACTGTCCTACAGAATCTGTGGAAGAAGATGCATTTTAAAGGTATTTCATTTTTTACCGGAAGTGACCCCTTAATGAGATTTGACCCCAAATAAAAAAATACCACATATACATTGGGGGACTGCAGATCATATATGAACATACCGTTACTGTGCTATGTTTTACTTAGCTAATAAAATTTTTGAAGGTTTTTCATTTTATACCGGAAGTGACCCCTTAATGACCTTTGACCCCAAATCTGTGTACACCACATAGACACTGGGTAATGACAATGCATGTGTGCAAGTGGGGTCGCTGTCCTACGTTAATTGTGGGAGAAGATGCATTTTAGTTGAAATCACGTTTTTGACCCCTGTGACCCCTGCGTGACCTTTGACCCCACGAGTTTCATGTGACATGTAGGGGCATGGTCAATGATTATTGTGACCAAGTTAGGTCAAAATCGATGTAAGCATGTGAGTGCTAGAGCAAATGTAAAGGTTGACAGAAAGAAGAAAGAAAGAAAGAAAGAACAAGAGCTATATAGAAATTGTCATGCGAGACATGACACACAAGCCGACCTGTTGATGGGTCAAGTTTGAGCAATTTAGAAATTTGACCTTTGACCCCTAAACTTTGACCTTTGGGGTCATAAATATTTTAACATGTTTAGAATGTCGTAAGAATAATTCCTGTTGAATTTGAGCTCGATTGGACCAATTTCGAAATTTGACCTTTGACCCCTATAACTTGACCCTTGGGTCACGGATGAGGTCAACTGCTCTTGCATTGTGCTTAGGATGTCATAAGAAAGATTCCTGGTGAATTTCAGCTTAATCGGAACTTATACATGGATTTTGATTTTTTAAAATTTTCGATTGACCTTTTGACCGCCTTTATGACCTTTGACCTCAATGAAAAAAAAACTTTATGTACACCGACAAAATGCATTGTTCCAATTTTAATTAAAAAATTCTAACATGTTTAGTTCTTGAGATAAAAATTCTTAAAGTTATTCAGCTAAAAACAGGAAGTGACCTCTTAATGACCTTTGACCCCCAAAATAAAAATACCATGCATACATCAGGGAACATTGATTCATGTATGATTGTTATATTATTCTGGTCTCTTTATCTTTTGAGATAAAATTTTTTTGAACATTTTTGATAATTTTGTTTTTTGACCGGAAGTAACCCCTTAATGACCTTTGACCCCAAAACTGTAGGCATTCTAAAGACCCCGTCTAGTAGCAATGCATGTGTGCTAATGGCGACACTCTGCTATATAATTAGTAAAGACAGTGATTTTTTGAATATTATTTACAAGTTTTTCAGACTGTAACCGGAAATGACCCCTTAATGACCTTTGACCCCTTTTCAATGAACACTCTATATACACCGACCATAGACGAGTCATGTGACCAAATCGTGTCATCATCGCATGTTGTTTGTAGGAGAAGATACATTTTGAAGAAAAATCACATTGTTGACCTCTTTATCTAGGTCAAAGGTCACACGTAGTTCAAAGTCATATGACATGTGCGGGCAATGCCAACGGTCCTTCTGACAACGTTTAGTTAAAATACGTCAACCCGTGACTGAGTTATACGTACGAATGTGGTCGCCAGAAGAAAGAAAGAAAGAAGAACGCCAAGAAGACAGTACAAGCCGACGTTCGTCGTCGGCTTGTAAGAACTAGACTAAGCTGTGGTCTAACCCACGAACACAGCCGTGTTGTTACCCCTTATGACCTTTGACCCCAAAATATATGAAAACGGCCATAGATATTGGCTAATGTCAATGCATGGGTGCATGTGGCACCACTTTGCTATGTTACTTGTGGCAGAAGGGGCATTTTGAAGGTTTTTCGTCTCAGACCGGAAGTGACCCCTTAATGACATTTGACCCCAAATAAAAAAATACCACATATGAATTGGGTACCCACAATTCATGTGTGAACATACCGTTACTGTCCTATGTTTTTCTTAGCAAATAAAAATTTTTGATGGTTTTTCGTTTTATACCGGAAGTGACCCCTTAATGACCTTTGACCCCAAATCTGTGAGGACCCCATAGACACTGGGTAATAACAATGCATGTATGCAAGTGGTGTTACTGTCCTACGTAATTTGTGGGAGAAGAAGCATTTTAAAGGTATTTCGTTTTGTACCGGAAGTGGCCCTTAATGACCTTTTGACCCTAATAAAAAAATACCACATATACACAGGGTAACTACAATTTATGTGTGAACATACCGTTACTGTCCTATGTTTTTCTTAGCAAATAAAAAAATTTGACGATTTTTCGTTTTATACCGGAAGTGACCCCTTAATGACCTTTGACCCCAAATCTGTGAGGACCCCATAGACACTGGGTAATAGCAATGCATGTGTGCAAGTGGGGTCACCGTCATACGTAATCTGTGAGAGAAGAAGCATTTTGAGTTGAAATCACGTTTTTGACCCCTATGACCCCTGCGTGACCTTTGACCCCACAAGTTTCATATGACATGTAGGGGCATGATCAATGATGGTTGTGACCAAGTTAGGTCAAAATCGGTGTAAGCATGTAAGTGCTAGAGCTAATGTAGTGGTCGGCAGAAAGAAGAAAGAAGAAGAACTAGACTAAGCTGTGGTCTAACCCACGAACACAGCCGTGTTGTTACCCCTAATGACCTTTGACCACAAAATATATGAAAACGGCCAAAGACATTGGCTAATGTCAATGCATGGGTGCATGTGGCACCACTTTGCTATGTTACTTGTGGCAGAAGGGGCATTTTGAAGGTTTTTCGTCTCAGACCGGAAGTGACCCCTTAATGACATTTGACCCCAAATAAAAAATACCACATATGAATTGGGTACCCATAATTCATGTGTGAACATACCGTTACTGTCCTATGTTTTTCTTAGCAAATAAAAAAATTGAAGGTTTTTCGTTTTATACCGGAAGTGATCCCTTAATGACCTTTGACCCCAAATCTGTGAGGACCCCATAGACACTGGGTAATAACAATGCATGTATGCAAGTGGTGTTACTGTCCTACGTAATTTGTGGGAGAAGAAGCATTTAAAAGGTATTTCGTTTTGTACCGGAAGTGGCCCCTTAATGACCTTTGACACTTAATAAAAAAATACCACATATACACAGGGTAACTACAATGTATGTGTGAACATACCGTTACTGTCCTATGTTTTTCTTAGCAAATAAAAAATGTTGAAGGTTTTTCGTTTTATACCGGAAGTGACCCCTTAATGACCTTTGACCCCAAATCTGTGAGGACCCCATAGACACTGGGTAATAACAATGCATGTGTGCAAGTGCTGTCACTGTCCTACGTAATTTGTCGGAGAAGAAGCATTTTAAAGGTATTTCGTTTTATACCGGAAGTGGCCCCTTAATGACCTTTGACCCAAAATAAAAAAAATACCACATATACACAGGGTAACTACAATTTATGTGTGAACATACCGTTACTGTCCTATGTTTTTCTTAGCAAATAAAATTTTTGAAGATTTTTCGTTTTATACCGGAAGTGACCCTTTAATGACCTTTGACCCCAAATCTGTGAGGACCCCATAGACACGGGATAATAACAATTCATGTGTGCAAGTGGTGTCACCGTCCTATGTAATCTGTGAGAGAAGAAGCATTTTGAGTTGAAGTCACGTTTTTGACCCCTATGACCCCTGCGTGACCTTTGACCCCACGAGTTTCATATGACATGTAGGGGCATGGTCAATGATGGTTATGACCAAGTTAGGTCAAAATCGGTGTAAGCATGTAAGTGCTAGAGCAAATGAAGTGGTCGGCAGAAAGAAGAAGAAAGAAAGAAGAAAGAAGGAAGAACCTGTAAGAAAAAAGACACAGCCGTGACTAACGTCACGGCTGTGTAACTAGACTAAGCTGTGGTCTAACCCACGAACACAGCCGTGTTGTTACCCCTAATGACCTTTGACCCCAAAATATATGAAAACGGCCATAGACATTGGCTAATGTCAATGCATGGGTGCATGTGGCACCACTTTGCTATGTTACTTGTGGCAGAAGGGGCATTTTGAAGGTTTTTCGTCTCAGACCGGAAGTGACCCCTTAATGACATTTGACCCTAAATAAAAAAAATACCACATATGAATTGGGTACCCCCAATTCATGTGTGAACATACCGTTACTGTCCAATGTTTTTCTTAGCAAATAAAAAAAAATTGACGGTTTTTCGTTTTATACCGGAAGTGACCCCTTAATGACATTTGACCCCAAATAAAAAATACCACATATGAATTGGGTACCCACAATTCATGTGTGAACATACCGTTACTGTCCTATGTTTTTCTTAGCAAATAAAAAAAAAATTGAAGGTTTTTCGTTTTATACCGGAAGTGACCCCTTAATGACCTTTGATCCCAAATCTGTGAGGACCCCATAGACACTGGGTAATAACAATGCATGTGTGCAAGTGGTGTCACTGTCCTACGTAATTTGTGGGAGAAGAAGCATTTTAAACGTATTTCGTATTATACCCGTATGTCCCCTTAATGACCTTTGACCCTAAATATAAAAATACCACATATACACAGGATAACTACAATTTATGTGTGAACATACCGTTACTGTCCTATGTTTGTCTTAGCAAATAAAAAAATTTGAAAGTTTTTCGTTTTATACCGAAAGTGACCCCTTAATGACCTTTGACCCAAAATCTGTGAGGACCCTATAGACACTGGATAATAACAATGCATGTGTGCAAGTGGTGTCACTGTCCTACGTAATCTGTGAGAGAAGAAGCATTTTAGTTGAAATCACGTTTTTGACCCCTATGACCTCTGCGTGACCTTTGACCCCACGAGTTTCATATGACATGTAGGGGCATGGTCAATGATGGTTGTGACCAAGTAAGGTCAAAATCGGTGTAAGCATGTAAGTGCTAGAGCAAATGAAGTGGTCGGCAGAAAGAAGAAGAAAGAAAGAAAGAAGAAAGAACCTGTAAGAAAAAAGACACAGCCGTGACTAACGTCACGGCTGTGTAACTAGACTAAGCTGTGGTCTAACCCACGAACACAGCCGTGTTGTTACCCCTAATGACCTTTGACCCCAACATATATGAAAACGGCCATAGACATTGGCTAATGTCAATGCATGGGTGCACGTAACACCACTTTGCTATGTTACTTGTGGCAAAAGGGGTATTTTGAAGGTTTTTCGTCTCAGACCGGAAGTGACCCCTTAATGACAGTTGACCCCAACCAAAAAAATACCACATATGAATTGGGTAACAACAATTCATGTGTGAACATACCGTTACTGTCCTATGTTTTTCTTAGCAAATAAAATTTTTGAAGGTTTTTCGTTTTATACCGGAAGTGACCCTTAATGACCTTTGACCCCAAATCTGTGAGGACCCCATAGACACTAGGCAATAACAATGCATGTGTGCAAGTTTTGTCACTATCCTACGTAATTTATGGGAGAAGTGGCCCCTTAATGACCTTTGACCGTAAATAAAAAATACCACATATACACAGGGTAACTACAATCTACGTGTGAACATACCGTTACTGCCCTATGTTTTTCTTAGCAAATAAAAAAAAATTTGAAAGTTTTTTCGTTTTATACCGGAAGTGACCCCTTAATGACCTTTGACCCCAAATCTGTGAGGACCCTATAGACACTGGGTAATAACAATGCAAGTGTGCAAGTGGTGTCACTGTCCTACGTAATCTGTAGGAGAAGAAGCATTTTGCGTTGAAAACACGTTTTTGACCCCTATGACCCCTGCGTGACCTTTGACCCCACGAGTTTCATATGACATGTAGGGGCATGGTCAATGATGGTTGTGACCAAGTTAGGTCAAAATCGGTGCAAGCATGTAAGTGCTAGAGCAAATGTAGTGGTCGGCAGAAAGAAGAAGAAGAAACTAGACTAAGCTGTGGTCTAACCCACGAACACAGCCGTGTTGTTACCCCTAATGACCTTTGACCACAAAATATATGAAAACGGCCAAAGACATTGGCTAATGTCAATGCATGGGTGCATGTGGCACCACTTTGCTATGTTACTTGTGGCAGAAGGGGCATTTTGAAGGTTTTTCGTCTCAGACCGGAAGTGACCCCTTAATGACATTTGACCCCAAATAAAAAAATACCACATATGAATTGGGTACCCATAATTCATGTGTGAACATACCGTTACTGTCCTATGTTTTTCTTAGCAAATAAAAAAAAAATTGAAGGTTTTTCGTTTTATACCGGAAGTGACCCCTTAATGACCTTTGACCCCAAATCTGTGAGGACCCCATAGACACTGGGTAATAACAATGCATGTATTCAAGTGGTGTTACTGTCCTACGTAATTTGTGGGAGAAGAAGCATTTAAAAGGTATTTCGTTTTGTACCGAAGTGGCCCTTAATGACCTTTGACACTTAATAAAAAAATACCACATATACACAGGGTAACTACAATGTATGTGTGAACATACCGTTACTGTCCTATGTTTTTCTTAGAAAATAAAAAAAATTTGAAGGTTTTTCGTTTTATACCGGAAGTGACCCCTTAATGACCTTTGACCCCAAATCTGTGAGGACCCCATAGACACTGGATAATAACAATGCATGTGTGCAAGTGGTGTCACTCTCCTACGTAATCTGTGGGAGAAGAAGCATTTTGAGTTGAAATCACGTTTTTGACCCCTATGACCCCTGCTTGACCTTTGACCCCACGAGTTTCATATGACATGTAGGGGCATGGTCAATGATGGTTGTGACCAAGTTAGGTCAAAATCGGTACAAGCATGTAAGTGCTAGAGCAAATGTAGTGGTCGGCAGAAAGAAGAAAGAAGAAAGACTAGACTTAGCTGTGGTCTAAGACCACGAACACAGCCGTGTTGTGACCCCTTAATGACCTTTGACCCCAAAATATATAAAAACGCCCATAGACAGTGGCTAATGTCAATGTATGGGTGCACGTGGCACCACTTTGCTATGTTATTTGTGGCAGAAGGGGGCATTTTGAAGGTTTTCGTCTCAGACCGGAAGTAACCCCTCAATGACCTTCGACCCAAAATAAAAAAAATACCACATATGAATTGGGTAACCACAATTCATGTGTGAACATATCGTTACTGTCCTATGTTTTTTTAGCAAATAAAAAAATTTTGAAGGTTTTTCGTTTTATACCGGAAGTGACCCCTTAATGACCTTTGACCCCAAATCTGTGAGGACCCCATAGACACTGGGTAATAACAATGCATGTGTGCAAGTGGTGTCACTGTCCTACGTAATTTGTGGGAGAAGAAGCATTTTAAAGGTATTTTCGTTTTATACCGGAAGTGACCCTTAATGACATTTGACCCCAAATAAAAAAATACCACATATGAATTGGGTACCCACAATTCATGTGTGAACATACCGTTACTGTCCTATGTTTTTCTTAGCAAATAAAAAATTTGAATGTTTTTCGTTTTATACCGGAAGTGACCCCTTAATGACCTTTGACCCCAAATCTGTGAGGACCCCATAGACACTGGGTAATAACAATGCATGTATGCAAGTGGTGTCACTGTCCTACGTAATTTGTGGGAGAAGAAGCATTTTAAAGGTATTTCGTTTTGTACCGGAAGTGGCCCCTTAATGACCTTTGACCCTAAATAAAAAAATACCACATATACACAGGGTAACTACAATTTATGTGTGAACATACTGTTACTATCCTATGTTTTTCTTAGCAAATAAAAATTTTTGTAGGTTTTTCGTTTTATACCAGAAGTGACCTCTTAATGACCTTTGACCCCAAATCTGTGAGGACCCCATAGACACTGGATAATAACAATACATGTGTGCAAGTGGTGTCACTGTCCTACGTAATCTGTGAGAGAAGAAGCATTTTGAGTTGAAATCACGTTTTTGACCCCTATGACCCCTGCGTGACCTTTGACCCCACGAGTTTCATATGACATGTAGGGGCAAGGTCAATAATGCTTGTGACCAAGTTAGGTCAAAATCGGTGTAAGCATATAAGTGCTAGAGCAAATGTAGTGGTCGGCAGAAAGAAAGAAGAAAGAAAGAAAGAAGAAAGAACCTGTAAGAAAAAAGACACAGCCGTGACTAACGTCACGGCTGTGTAATAAGACCACGAACACAGCCGTGTTGTGGCCCCTTAATGACCTTTGACCCCAAAATATATGAAAACACCCATAGACATTGGCTAATGTCAATGCATGGGTGCACGTGGCACAATCTTTGCTATGTTATTTGTGGCCGAAAGGGGCATCTTGAAGGTTTTTCGTCTCAGACCGGAAGTGACCCCTTAATGACCTTTGACCCCAAATAAAAAATACCACATATGAATTGGGTAACCACAATTCATGTGTGAACATATCGTTACTGTCCTATGTTTTTCTTAGCAAATAAAAATTTTTGAAGGTTTTTCAATTTATACCGGAAGTGACCCCTTAATGACCTTTGACCCCAAATCTGTGAGGACCCCATAGACACTGGGTAATAACAATTCATGTGTGCAAATGATGTCACTGTCCTACGTAATTTGTGGGAGAAGAAGCATTTTAAAGCTATTTCGTTTTATACCGGAAGTGGCCCCTTAATGACCTCTGGCCCTAAATAAAAAAAATACCACATATACACAGGGTAACTACAATTTATGTGTGAACATACCGTTACTGTCCTATGTTTTTCTTAGCAAATAAAAAATTTTGAAATTTTTTCGTTTTATACCGGAAGTGACCCCTTAATGACATTTGACCCCAAATCTGTGAGGACCCCATAGACACTGGATAATAACAATGCATGTGTGCAAGTGGTGTCACTGTCCTACGTAATCTGTGAGAGAAGAAGCATTTTGAGTTGAAATCACGTTTTTGACCCCTATGACCCCCACGTGACCTTTGACCCCACGAGTTTCATATGTCATGTAGGGGCATGGTCAATGATGTTTGTGACCAAGTTAGGTCAAAATCGGTGTAAGCATGTAAGTGCTAGAGCAAATGTAGTGGTCGGCAGAAAGAAGAAAGAAGAAAGAAAGAAAGAAGAAAGAACCTGTAAGAAAAAAGACACAGCCGTGACTAACGTCACGGCTGTGTAAAGAAAGAACCTGTAAGAAAAAAGACACAGCCGTGACTAACGTCACGGCTGTGTAAGAAAGAAGAAAGAACCTGTAAGAAAAAAGACACAGCCGTGACTAACGTCACGGCTGTGTAAAGAACCTGTAAGAAAAAAGACTAACGTCACGGCTGTGTAAAGAACGAGATCTGATTGCGTTCGCCTGCGACCGCGAGCATGCACAGCCAGCAGTGACAAATGAGAATCTGTGAGAACCGGAAGTGATCCTTAATTACCTTTGACCCCGCAAAATATTACATAGTGCTTAGGATGTCATAAGGAATATTCCTGGTGCATTTCAGCTTAATCGGAACTTATACATGGATTTTGATTTTTTTTAAATTTATGATTGACCATTTGACCCCCTTAATGACCTTTGACCTCAATGAAAAAAAACCCTTATGTACACCGACAAAATGCATTGTTCCAATTTTAATAAAAAAATTCTACTTTGTTTGATTGTTGAGATAAAAATTCTTAAAGAAATTTAGCTAAAAACAGGAAGTGACCCCTTAATGACCATTGACCCCCAAAATAAAAATACCATGCATACATCAGGTAACACTAATTCATGTATGATAATTATATTACTCTGGTCTGTTTACATTTTGAGATAAAAAAAAATTTAAACTTTTTTGATAATTTTGAGTTTTGACCGGAAGTAACCCCTTAATGACCTTTGACCCCAAAACTGTAGACATCCTAAAGACCCTAGCTAGTAGCGATGCATGTGTGCTAATGGCGACTCTCTGCTATGTAATATGTAAAGACAGTGATTTTTTGAATATTTTTACAAATTTTTCAGACTTTTACCGGAAGTGACCCTTAATGACCTTTGATCCCAATTCTGTGAAGGACTTTTAGACACTGGCTATAGGTGATGTATGTGTGCAAGTGACGTCACGATGCTATGTTATATGTGGGAGGAGTAGCATTTTAGTGAAAATCACGGTTTTGGCCACTGACCGGAAGTGGATGACATTTGATCGGAAGTTGATCATGTGACATCTGTGGCACCACCCAATAGTCCTAGTGACCAACTATGATCAACATGGCTAAAAGCATGTGGCTACGATGGCTGATTTAATGATGTTGACATGATGTTGACAGAAAGAAGAAGAAGAAGAAAGAACTAGACTTAGCTGTGGTCTAAGACCACGAACACAGCCGTGTTGTGACCCCTTAATGACCTTTGACCCTAAAATATATGAAACCCCATAGACATTGGCTAATGTCAATGTATGTGTGCACGTGGCATAACTTTGCCATGTTTTTTTGGCAGAAGGGGCATTTTGAAGGTTTTTGTCTCAGACCGGAAGTGACCCCTTAATGACCTTTGACCCTAAATCTGTGTACACCCCATAGACACTTGGTAATAACAATGCATGTGTGCAAGTGGCATCACTGTCCTACGTAATTTGTGGGAGAAGATGCATTTTAAAGGTATTTCGTTTCATACCGGAAATGACCCCTTAATGACCTTTGACCCCAAATGAAAAAATACCATATATACATTGGGTAAACACAATTCATGTGTGAACATACCATCACTCTCCTATGTTTTTCTTAGCTAATAAAATTTTTGAAGATATTTCAATTTATACCGGAAGTTACCCTTAATGACCTTTGACCCCAAATCTGTGTACACCCCATAGACACTGAGTAATAACAATGCATGTGTGCAAGTGGCACCGCTGTCCTACGTAATTTGTGGGAGAAGATGCATTTTAAAGGTTATTTCGTTTTATACCGGAAGTGACCCTTAATGACCTTTGACCCATTTCAAAAATATATCACTTATACACTAGGTAACTGCAACTCAGATGTGAACATCCCGTTACTGCCCTATAGTTTGTTTAGCTAATAAAATTTTTTGAAGGTATTTCGTTTTATACCGGAAGTGACCCCTTAATGACCTTTGACCCCAAATCTGTGTACACCACATAGACACTGGGTAATATCAATGCATGTGTGCTAGTGGCGTCGCTGTCCTACGTAAGTTGTGGGAGAAGATGCATTTTTAGTTGAAATCACGTTTTTGACCCCTATGACCTCTGCGTGACCTTTGACCCCATGAGTTTCATGTAACTTGTAGGTGCACGGTGAATGATCATTGTGACTAAGTTAGGTCAAAATCGATGTAAGCATGTGAGTGCTAGAGCAATGTAAAAATTGACAGAAGAAGAAGAAGAAGAAGAAGAAAGAACCTGTAAGAAAAAAGACACAGCCGTGACTAACGTCACGGCTGTGTAACTAGATTAAGCTGTGGTCTAACCCACGAACACAGCCGTGTTGTTATCCCTAACGACCTTTGACCCCAAAATATATGAAAACGGCCATAGACATTGGCTAATGTCAATGCATGGGTGCATGTAGCACCACTTTGCTATGTTACTTGTGGCAGAAGGGCATTTTGAAGGTTTTTCGTCTCAGACCGGAAGTGACCCCTTAATGACATTTGACCCCATATAAAAATACCACATATGAATTGGGTACCCACAATTCATGTGTGAACATACCGTTACTGTCCTATGTTTTTCTAAGCAAATAAAACATTTTGACGGTTTTTCGTTTTATACCGGAAGTGACCCCTTAATGACATTTGACCCCAAATAAAAAAATACCACATATGAATTGGGTACCCACAATTCATGTGTGAACATACCGTTACTGTCCTATGATTTTCTTAGCAAATAAAAAAAATTGAAGGTTTTCGTTTTATACCGGAAGTGACCCCTTAATGACCTTTGACCCCAAATCTGTGAGGACCCCATAGACACTGGGTAATAACAATGCATGTATGCAAGTGGTGTTACTGTTCTACGTAATTTGTGGGAGAAGAAGCATTTTAAAGGTATTTCGTTTTATACCGGAAGTGGCCCCTTAATGACCTTTGACCCTAAATTAAAAAATACCACATATACACAGGGTAACTACAATTTATGTGTGAACATACCGTTACTGTCCTATGTTTTTCTTAGCAAATAAAAAAATTTGAAGTTTTTTCGTTTTATACCGGAAGTGACCCCTTAATGACCTTTGACACCAAATCTGTGAAGACCACATAGACACAAGATAATAACAATGCATGTGTGCAAGTGGTGTCACTGTCCTACGTAATCTGTGAGAGAAGAAGCATTTTGAGTTGAAATCACGTTTTTGACCCCTATGACCCCTGCGTGACCTTTGACCCCACGAGTTTCATATGACATGTAGGGGCATGGTCAATGATGGTTGTGACAAAGTTAGGTCAAAATCGGTGTAAGCATGTAAGTGCTAGAGCAAATGTAGTGGTCGGCAGAAAGAAGAAAGAAGAACTAGATATATTGCATCCTTAGTAAGGCTGCGAAGTCTAGCCGTGACCTTGAAATGACCTCTGATGACCTGGAAATGACCTTCACCACATATTTTGCATCATATCTACATAACGTATACTAATTTCCATGCAAATTGAACAAACTTTGCAATTTGACCCCTTTGACCTTTGGTTGACCTCTGGTGACCTTTGAAATGACATCCATTATATTTTGAATCATATCAAGATCACATACACTAATTTTCATTTAAATTGGACAAACTTTAGAACTTGACCCTTTTGACCTTTGGTTGACCTCTGCTGACCTTGACATGACCTCCAATATATTTTGAATCATATCAAGATCACATATACTAATTTTCATTTCAATCGGACAAACTTTAGAATTTTACCCCTTTTGACCCCAAAACAGACCCTCCTCCATGTTTAAGCCAAATCTGATTACAATCGTATATGAACATAATGCTAGAGCCCTTTTGGCATTATTCGGATGATCACAGCACGTAATATGCAGAAAATATTGAATTTTAAAGTGATTTTCAGTAATCAACCATTTTTGTCCCCTGTATGACCTTGAACTCAAAATCTGTGAGGACCCCATAGACACCAACTAATGTCAATGCATATGTGTCAGTCGCATCTCTGTACCATAGAATCTGTAGGAAAAGAAGCATTTTGAAGGTATTTGGTTATGTGCCAGAAATACCACCTTAATGACCTTTGACCCCAAATCTGTGAGGACCCCATAGGCCCCGGCTATAGCCAAGGTCAATGTATAAATCTCATTACTGTACCATGTAATCTGTAGGAGAAGAAGCATTTTTGGTAAAAATCACATTTTTAGCCAAAATTACTCATGCATGACGTTTGACCCCAAATGGGTCATGTCAAATGTAAAGGCTGGGGTAGTGGAGCTTGTGCCCAAGTTTGGTCATAATCGGTCAAATAATAAAGGAGCTAGAGCAAATTATGTTAAATGTTGACAGAAAGAAGAAGAACTAGACTAAGCTGTGGTCTAACCCACGAACACAGCCGTGTTGTTACCCCTAATGACCTTTGACCCCAAAATATATGAAAACGGCCATAGACATTGGCTAATGTCAATGCATGGGTGCATGTGGCACCACTTTGCTATGTTACTTGTGGCAGAAGGGGCATTTTGAAGGTTTTTCGTCTCAGACCGGAAGTGACCCCTTAATGACCTTTGATCCCAAATCTGTGAGGACCCCATAGACACTGGGTAATAACAATGCATGTGTGCAAGTGGTGTCACTGTCCTACGTAATTTGTGGGAGAAGAAGCATTTTAAACGTATTGCGTATTATAGCGGAAGTGGCCCCTTAATGACCTTTGACCCTAAATATAAAAATACCACATATACACAGGATAACTACAATTTATGTGTGAACATACCGTTACTGTCCTATGTTTGTCTTAGCAAATAAAAAAATTTGAAAGTTTTTCGTTTTATACCGGAAGTGACCCCTTAATGACCTTTGACCCAAAATCTGTGAGGACCCTATAGACACTGGATAATAACAATGCATGTGTGCAAGTGGTGTCACTGTCCTACGTAATCTGTGAGAGAGGAAGCATTTTTAGTTGAAATCACGTTTTTGACCCCTATGACCTCTGCGTGACCTTTGACCCCACGAGTTTCATATGACATGTAGGGGCATGGTCAATGATGGTTGTGACCAAGTAAGGTCAAAATCGGTGTAAGCATGTAAGTGCTAGAGCAAATGAAGTGGTCGGCAGAAAGAAGAACTAGACTAAGCTGTGGTCTAACCCACGAACACAGCCGTGTTGTTACCCCTAATGACCTTTGACCCCAAAATATATGAAAACGGCCATAGACATTGGCTAATGTCAATGCATGGGTGCATGTGGCACCACTTTGCTATGTTACTTGTGGCAGAAGGGGCATTTTGAAGGTTTTTCGTCTCAGACCGGAAGTGACCCCTTAATGACATTTGACCCTAAATAAAAAATACCACATATGAATTGGGTACCCACAATTCATGTGTGAACATACCGTTACTGTCCAATGTTTTTCTTAGCAAATAAAAAAAAATGACGGTTTTTCGTTTTATACCGGAAGTGACCCCTTAATGACATTTGACCCCAAATAAAAAATACCACATATGAATTGGGTACCCACAATTCATGTGTGAACATACCGTTACTGTCCTATGTTTTTCTTAGCAAATAAAAAAATTGAAGGTTTTTCGTTTTATACCGGAAGTGACCACTTAATGACCTTTGATCCCAAATCTGTGAGGACCCCATAGACACTGGGTAATAACAATGCATGTGTGCAAGTGGTGTCACTGTCCTACGTAATTTGTGGGAGAAGAAGCATTTTAAACGTATTTCGTATTATACCGGAAGTGGCCCCTTAATGACCTTTGACCCTAAATATAAAAATACCACATATACACAGGATAACTACAATTTATGTGTGAACATACCGTTACTGTCCTATGTTTGTCTTAGCAAATAAAAAAATTTGAAAGTTTTTCGTTTTATACCGGAAGTGACCCCTTAATGACCTTTGACCCAAAATCTGTGAGGACCCTATAGACACTGGATAATAACAATGCATGTGTGCAAGTGGTGTCACTGTCCTACGTAATCTGTGAGAGAAGAAGCATTTTAGTTGAAATCACGTTTTTGACCCCTATGACCTCTGCGTGACCTTTGACCCCACGAGTTTCATATGACATGTAGGGGCATGGTCAATGATGGTTGTGACCAAGTAAGGTCAAAATCGGTGTAAGCATGTAAGTGCTAGAGCAAATGAAGTGGTCGGCAGAAAGAAGAAAGAAAGAAGAAAGAAAGAAGAAAGAAAGAAGAAAGAACCTGTAAGAAAAAAGACACAGCCGTGACTAACGTCACGGCTGTGTAAACGTCACGGCTGTGTAAAGAAAGAAGAAAGAAAGAAGAAAGAAAGAAGAAAGAACCTGTAAGAAAAAAGACACAGCCGTAACGTCACGGCTGTGTAAGAAGAACGCGGTAAAAAGAATGCACAGCGCCGATGGCGGCTGTGCAAGAACCTGTAAGAAAAATGACACAGCCGTGACTAACGTCACGGCTGTGTAAAGATCCCAAGCAAGACAGGACAAGACGGCGCAGCTGCGCGCCGTCTTGTAAGAAGAAGAAAGATCCCAAGCAAGACAGGACAAGACGGCGCAGCTGCGCGCCGTCTTGTAAGAAGAAGAAGAAGAACGCGACAAAGAAAGGACAAGACGGCGTCTAGCCGTCTTGTAAGAAGAAGAAAAAGAAGAAGAAGAAGAACGCGGTAAAAACAATGCACAGCGCCGATGGAAAGAGGAATCGGATAGAAAAACAGTACCTAGCTCGGGGGGTTGAAAACCCCCAGCTAGGTAAAGAAGAATCGGAGAGCATTACAGTACCTAGCTGGGGGGTGTAAACCCCCCAGCTAGGTAATCAGCATGCCTCCTGAGTATTCACATGCCTTGCACATTGCACATCAATCTCTTGATTTTCATGTTTTCTCTCACAATGGTAAGTAGGTTAACTTGGGTACCTCCCGATGGCTTTGTTCTTGACAGACATATTATTGATAGGCTATATAGAAATTCAATTTCTGTAAATGACCAGGGCCGGATTTACCATAGGGCCAGATGGGCCCGGGCCCAGGGCCCCCAAATTTCGGTGGCCCCCAAAATTGCCCTGTGCAGTGTGCATTTTCAATTTATTTTCAATTTTAGCCGCAAACACTACGTTTTGTGCCAAAATAGGGTACAAAAATTACAAAATTTTGGCCTGTTATATAGCAAAATTCAGCTTCAATTTATAAAAAAAAAGTCTACATTTGAAATTTTTTCGCGCACTTCGCACGCAAATGTCCGAAATTCCTTCCTCATGGTGCGTTGGGGGCCTCCAAATTTTGGCCTGGCCCAGGGCCCCCAAAAAGGTAAATCCGGCCCTGTAAATGACATTTAGGTATCGAAAAGGTAAATGCAGACGATGCCTGACATTCCAAAACATATCAATAAACAATACATTCACGCACTGGATATTTTTACAATCCATCGTATTCGAACTATTGTTATGATTTTGAATAATTTAATAGATATGTCTACGTGATCTGAAGAAAATGTACAAAACAACATGGAAGTTACAAATATCAGAAATTCAAAACTTAAAATATACTGACGATTACGCTTTGGAGCCTTGATTTACGAGGAGTTACAACTAATACTCCACAATTTACTTAAATATATGGGATGAGAATTTAATATAAAAAGGTTCACTCATTTTTAATCAAGTGGGTAACATTTACATCGTATAGCAAATACTATGGGCGGATAATAAACTTTGGTAGAAAATAAATAAATTAAAGGTTCACAATAATAAACACTCGCAGTGAAAACAGACAAGCAAACAAACATGTCACTAAAAAACGAAGTATTTTCAAAAATATAATAAATAATTCAAAGAATTAGTTCAAGAATTATAGATATGGATGTCAAGAGATATTTCGGATCAATATACCATTTAGTTTTTAAAACCATGACAAAATTTTATTCTTTTCAGTAATATTTACGTTTTTGTGAATTTAAACGAACCAATAAAAGTAAAAATAAAGCAATGTGCTGAAATGTGCTCGTCTCACCAATTTAATGCCAAATGTATTTGGTACCTATGGCTCTGTGGTAAATCGTGATAATGATCTCATTTCATCATCAATAAACAAGCAAGGAAACTTTGTTTTCAAATGGGTCGATCGTGGTTCCTGTTGAATGTTTGCCAAATATAGACCTACTCACAATGTTGTACTTTTCCATTAACGAATCTTTCACCAATATTAGGCTATTCCAGTTGAAATTCATACATCCCCTGTTTGAAGATATGACCTTGTTCTCCCACAAAGTGTCACTCCCTGTGTGGAATACTGAGATCATGGCTTCCATAGGGTGTGTGGATTTCAACAGGAATAGCACATTGTAGTTGGCAGTGAACTTATCTAGATTTTCACACTTGAATGAGGAGGAATGTGTTTTTAACAATTTGGTGAAATTGTCATTAATTTAATGACTGGATAAGAATAGGACTACATGTGTGGGAGTTAATAACGACTTAGGGCTTTACTTTAATGGAATATGATTTCATGACATTTACTGCGACATAAAAAAATAACAGCCTGTACAAAAAAGGAAAGATAGGAAAAGGAGAAAAAAATTACAGAGATTGGTATAAGTTGCAATAAGAACACACTGCTGACGACGATGCGGGACGTAATCTCGATAAATAATCAATGTTATTTAAAATGCGCTGTACTTTCATCAAAATGTTTGTTTCTACGAAAAGCTAACATATTGCTAACAATCATGAAACAATGCGCATAGATGTGAATGGAAATCAACAAATAAATGCTCATTAGAAAATATGTCAGATAGTATAATTTTGTAAGAAGGATATGTTTTTGATTGTATTCCTAATTTTGTTAAATTGTGCAATCTGATATATGCTTATGTAATGTATTTTAAAATGTATTGTTTATTTTTTGATGTTTTACGTTTGACCCCTGGGCCAAACTGAAAAACAGTGTTTACACTGAGTTTTGTTACCCAGGCAAAAGAAGTTTTAATAAAATAAAAAATAAAATAAAATATGTACATATATATTACATGTATTATGGAATAAATACCAGTACCTACCTGTATAAGGCAGATGCGAATTGTCAAAACCTAAACTCACATTGTGAATTTTTTTTTAATTAACGATATTAACCTAACATATATTATTGATTCAATAATTCTTGGTTTCTTGTCCCATATATTATACTGCAATCTTATTTTCTTATCATAGTCACGTACAATTATTCATTACACAGCAAAACCATTGATACAATTCATTAAACCATGAAAAGTTCATATTTTATGTGTCTGCTTCATGCTCCTGCAAGCATAAAGAAAATCTTGAATTCGATCAAAATAACAAAAATCCGCAAATACAGGTGCGTGCGATATATATTTTTAGTTAGGGGAAAAAGTTCACTTTTGTGACCACTCTCTGGCTAGTAAGGTTTGACGATTGATTCGACTTCTATGGACCATTTAGAAAAAAATAGCCACCATGTCCCTCGCGAAAATCCCGGCATTTTTCGCTAGAGGCCAAAATCCAAAATGGCGGCCACCACCATTTTGAAAATTTAAGTTTTGAACCAGAGCACCTATAATCATGCACAAAGACACTTTTTCGGATATGTCGAGTACAAGGATTCCGATTCTGACATTAGTTTGACATTACGGCATCATTTTCACCCAGAAATCCAAGATGGTGGCCGGCACCATCTTGAAAAATCAGTAGTTTTGAACAAGAGGACCTTAAATCGTGTACAAAGACACTTTTTTGGATAAGTCGACCACAAGGATTTCAAATTTGACATTACTTTGACATTACGAACTCATATTTACCCAGAAATCCAAGATGGTGGCCACCGGCGCCATCTTGAAAAAAAAAAGTTTTGAACCAGATTATCTAAAATCGTGTACAAAGACACTTTTTCCGGTAAGTCGACCCCAAGAAATCCGAATCTGACATTAATTTGACGTTACAAAATAATTTTTGCCCAGAAATCCAAGATGGCCACCATTTGGTAGAGCGTAAATGTGATTTTTGAATGAGAGCAGAAGCATAAGTGTGTCATTTCCGCCTTATCTGGGGTTCATGTCTCTTATATGGGGTTTCAACTGCCTTATCTTGGGTTTACATCCCTTATCTAGGGATAAGGCGCCTTATCTGTGGTTTAGACGGCCTTATTTATTATTTATTTATTCAAGGTTTATTAGAAAAAATGCACTTCGCAGCCAAAGGCTGAATTACATACATTGCACATATAAAAATACATAAGCTAAATAATAAATGGCATATAAATATAAATTGACAATATTTTTAAACAAAGACACTTCAAATGCAAATAACCTTCCTTGCTCGCTCATACAAGCTGCCACTCACATTTACACAACTGCAACACACATTCACACCCACTTACACCCATCACACTCACCAAATATCACCAATAAATAATTGACCTACAACTACCAAAATTAGTACAACAAACAATATATGCAAAGAGATTGACTTTCCTCACCTCACAACCACACACCCAACACGTCACACACACCCCCACACCCCCATCCAAACTTAAATTTCATAGCATGATCAAAAACACACTAAAAACTATATCTACAAACATTTCATGAAAATGTGACTCTTGAGGCACCCATCACATGTGACATTTTTCGTTCCACATTTTAATCATGAAAGGAATTGCACTTTGAGCGTATCTTTTAGTGCGTGTTTTTGGCACAGTCAGTGTGTTGGCATTACGGAGAGTCCTTCTGACTTGCTCAGATCTTAACTTTGGCAACCAATCGCGAAACTCATTTGAATCATAAAGAGTTTTGGCAAAGTCCAAACAGATTTTGTCACGACGTAATCGGAGCTCAGAAATGTCACATGTGATAAGTGCATCTTGGTAAGAAATATATTGAGAACCCATGATGATCTTACACGCCCTCTTCTGTATACGCTCTAAAGCATAATGTTGATTCTCAGTAAGACCGGGGTGCCATACAGGCACGGCGTATTCAAGAAGAGGGCGAATAAAACCGACATATATTGTGACCAGATCATGTATGCTTAGAGCATAACGCCTGAGTGTACTGAGCATGAAAAGGCGTCCATTTGCACGTTTAATGATGTCATCAGTGTGGTTGTCCCACTTGAGGTTGTTAGCAATTTTTACTCCCAAGATCTTAACCACATCAGTGCTTTGTAAATGCTCGCTACCCAAACGAAGTGGGAGTAGCACTGGTGGGATTGCTACAAAGGTGACATCCATAAACATGCACTTAGACGCGTTCAAATTCATATGATTGTCAGTGGCCCAATTATTAAATGTGTCCAAGTCACACTGGATGGTACTGTTCTGGCCAACAAATGTATTCTCAACCATAGTCAAGTCATCAACATATTTGAGCGCAAGTTTGTTGGTATCTTTCATTATAGCGGCATCATTTGCCAGGGCAAGAAAAATGGTTGGGCCATCCAGAGTGCCCTGTGGGACCCCTCCCGTGAGTTCACTCCACTCAGATAATATATTATGATACCTAACACATTGGACTCTGTTAGACAAAAACTGCATATCCATGGTAGGACTGCGGGTCTAGCACCCATTTTTAGCAACTTAGGGATGGCAATATTATGATCTACGCGATCGAACGCTTTACTGAAATCAGTAATAATAATACGAGACATGCTTTTTGTTTGATCTGCATGCTTTGTAATGTTATTCATAAGTTTGACTAAATAATGAGTTGTGGATCTCCTTTACGGTTCCCAAATTGCCCCTCATCAATTTGCAGTTCAATGTCATTCATTAACCAGTCTGTGATGAAAGATTCTGCCACTTTAGCAAAATGATCTGTTAATGACACAGGTCTGAGTTTATTCCATATAGGTGGGTTACTCTTGGGTATGGGCACCACAATTGCACGCTTCCACTGGTCCGGTACTGATCCTTCTTGAAAAGAAGCATTAAGAATGTGGGTCAACGGCACACTAAGCTCGAAAGGGAACTCACGAATCAATTTTGCTTATCCTGGGTTTACGTTCCTTACCTGTGGCTAAGATGCCTTAACCTTAGCATATCGCAGTCTAAACCCAGATAAGGCATCTAAACCCCAGATAATGCGCCGTAACCCCAGATAAGAGACGTAGACCGTCGATAAAGCAGTCCAACTCCCAAATAAGGCGCTTTAACCCTAAATGAGGAACATAAACCTAAGATAAGGCATCTAAACCCCACATAAGGTGCCCAAACTCTAGATACGGGTCGTTAACCCCAGATAAGGGTCGTAAACCTCAGATAAGACATCTAAACCCAAGATAAGGCGCCTTAACCCCAGATAAGAGACGTAAACTCAGATATGACAGTTTAAACCCCGATAAGGCGCCGTAACCCCAGATAAGGGACGTACACCTCAGATAAACCAGTCCCAACCCCAAATAAGGCGCCTTAACCATAAATAAGGAACATAAACGTAATATAAGAGAAGTAAACCCCAGACGGCGCCTTATCTGGGGTTTAGACTGCCATATCTGAGTTTACGACTCTTATCTGGGGTTAAGGCGCCTTATCTTGGGTTTAGATGCCTTATCTGAGGTTTACGACCTTTATCTGGGGTTAACAACCCTTATCTAGAGTTAAGGCACCTTATGTTGGGTTTAGATGCCTTTTCTGGGGTTTATGTTCCTTATTTAGGGTTAAGGCGCCTTATTTGGGGTTTAGACTGCTTTATCTGGGGTCTACGTCGCTTATCTGGGGTTACGGCGCATCATCTGGGGTTTATATGCCTTATCTGGGTTTAGACTTCGATATGCTAAGGTTAAGGCATCTTAGCCACAGGTAAGGAACGTAAACCCAGGATAAGGCCGTCTAAACCACAGATAAGGCGCCTTATCCCTAGATAAGGGATGTAAACCCAAGATAAGGCAGTTGAATTTCTTGGGGTCGACTTACCGGAAAAAGTGTCTTTGTACACGATTTTAGGTAATCTGGTTCAAAACTTATTTTTTTCAAGATGGCGCCGGCGGCCACCATCTTGGATTTCTGGGTAAATATGAGTTCGTAATGTCAAAGTAATGTCAAATTTGAAATCCTTGTGGTCGACTTATCCAAAAAGTGTCTTTGTACACGATTTAAGGTCCTCTTGTTCAAAACTAAATTTTTCAAGATGGTGCCGGCCACCATCTTGGATTTCTGGGTGAAAGTGATGCCGTAATGTCAAACTAATGTCAGAATCGGAATCCTTGTACTCGACATATCCGAAAAAGTGTCTTTGTGCATGATTATAGGTGCTCTGGTTCAAAACTTAAATTTTCAAAATGGTGGTGGCGGCCATTTTGGATTTTGGCCTCTAGCGAAAAATGCCGGGATTTTCGCGAGGGACATGGTGGCTATTTTTTTCTAAATGGTCCATAGAAGTCGAATCAATCGTCAAACCTTACTAGCCAGAGAGTGGTCACCAAAGTGAACTTTTTTCCCCTAACTATTTAGGTTAACAATTTAGTCTCGATAATTCTGGACAGATACAGCCCAATACAGACCACAACATATTATATATTAGAGATAGAGCGCGCAATTCCCACTTGGTCCAATCCCATTTGGTCCAATCTCACTCGGTCCAATCCCATTTGGTCCAATCCCGCTTAGTCTAATCCCATTTGGTCCAAATCCCACTTTGTCCAGACCCAGTTAGTCCAATCTCACTTTGTACATGCCCCACTTAGGTCATGTCCCATGCGTCGCTTGGTCATGTGTCACTTAGGTCATTCCCACTAGGTCCATGTCCCACTAGGGCCATGTCCCACTAGGTCCATATCCCACCAGTTCCATATCCCACCAGGTCCATGTTCCACCGGGTCCATGTCCCACCAGGTCCATGTCCCACTAGGTCTATGTCCCAACAGGTCCATGTCCCACTTGGGCATGTCCCACTAGGGCTATGTCCCACCAGGTCCATGTCCCACTAGGTCCATGTCCCACTAGGTCCATGTCCCACAAGGTCCATGTCCCACCAGGTCCATGTCCCGCCTGGTCCATGTCCCACCAGGTCCATGTCCCACCAGGTCCATGTCCCACTAGGTCCATGTCCCAACAGGTCCATGTCCCACTTGGGACATGTCCCACTAGGGCCAAGAAGGATGATTTTATTACATTGAAAGACCACAAGCCCAACTTTTGCAACACCCCGACTTGCAGACTTATCAATCCGTCCAAATCCGAGACGGGAAAAATAAGTAAACAAATCCTGGGTAGCAGTAACCAGAAGATCATAGAGAAAACGCAACTCAACCAATGGAAAAGTACAGCCAATGTGCTAACTTGGTATAAAAAAAATACCCAACAATCAGGTACATTCATTCATTTATTACTCAAGGCAGGTCTAACTATGTATAAAACTAAGACCCCAATAAAATGATTTTATCTTAAAGTCTTAATTTACAGGGTCTATAACACTTAGACCCTAATTTTTAAATCCAATGTAGGTCATTTGGGATTTGAGGTTTCAGTTCTTTAGATTAGATTTTTATGTATAAATTAGCATCAAAGATATTGTTGAAAAAGCGGATGGCCTAGCAGTATGTATACACCAATAAAGCCAAAGTCGTATTTACGGCCCTATAGCTACTATAAGCCTTTTCGAGATATGGCAAACATAACAGGATGGCGTTGCACGAAGTGCGCAAAGGCTTTTGCATTTGCCGGGTTTTACCCAGATTAAATACTGCCCTCCTATTGTGCGCGTCATGCTTCGAAAAGGCTAATGGCTATTTACGGTAAGGAGATAAGTTTTTGTGACCGTTTATAGACGAATCCAAATACACGCATTCCTACACCTGACTAGCAGCCTTTAGTTGGGTCCCCGTCGGCTACAATGCATGCATCCAAAATGTGAAATGATTCGGCCTTGGCGGAAATTTTAAACTGCATTCCATCACCCGTTTTACACCTTCCGCGAAAACACAGGTAGACAACGGGGTAGACAAAAGAATGATTTAACGGTTTACAACAAAATATGTGCAAATAAAAGCCGCCTTACACCTAGAGAAGGTCGAGGAGGGTTAATAGAATAATACAATAGAGATAATTCCGCAGGTAATCCCGTCGTATCTATTCATAGATGTACAAATGGATGAACAAAAGGACTATGTATGAATAGATGCGACAGGATTACCTCTATTGTATATTATTATTCTATTAACCCTCCTCGTCTTTGCATCTTCCCTAGGTGTTAGGCGGCTTTTATTTGCACAATCGGGTGCTCAAAACCCCAGGTTGGTGCTAGCGGGAAACCAAAGATGGCAGACCAAATCCTGACCATGACTTGGCTCGTTGGATTCGTCTATACATACTGCAGTTACTGTCCGTTTTCCTATACACAATACACAGTGCTCTTACCATTGACGCGTAACATCTACAAATAGCGTATGTTAGAAGTATGGGTAATTGCCTAGTTAACGTCGCTGTGTGAAAATTAACCGGCCAATATTAAAAGTACTCTTCTAAAATTCTAGAAAATATATTTTTGTAACATGTCCTAAAATTTTAGGTAATTTAGATGTTTGGAAATATTCGCACTTTCGTGTTTTAGGAAGGATATGTAAACGACAGATAACACCAAAAAATATGAAGAAATTATTTCCAAACCGTGTTACGGCCCACAGCCATTATGTTTCTCATTTTCAAGAATGTGGTTAACATATGCACAGTATTGTCTCATTTCGTGAACAAAGGCCACACAGTAATTGTTACCTTGGGTTTGATTTATAATCGTTCACCCAACTGAAACTATAATACCAGCTCATTGCTCAAAACAGACACATGTGTGTGTGGATTTAACCAGAGAAGATCTGATGTAACATACTTGAGCTGTATTCAATGAGTGTTATCTTGTTTTAATAGCTTTTAATGGGGTTTAAGTCCTGCAAAGGTCGTGGTGAATTCTACTGTAGACATGACTGCATCATGATAGGTTCGAATTTCAACCATCCTAATCACAAAGCTCCCGTGACCAAGTGGCTAAGGCACAGGCCTTGTAAATCTGAGGTCCTGGGTCCGATTCCCGGTTGGGATCACTTTTTTTGCTTGTTTCTTGTTTATGGTTGTTGTTTGGTTTTTTTGTTTGTTTTTTGTTTTTTTGTTTTTTTGCTTTTTTTTTTTTGGTTGGGGGTGGGGGTTACATGGAAACGAAAATTATTGATTCAATTTAATTCATCAATTTTAATTGTATTGGAGTATACAGTACCAAAAAGCCGAATTGTGGAAATTGCCTGTGTTCTCAAAATTGCTTCTCACACTTGAGATTTTGGGAAGAACAGTCCAGTTACCTTTTCGAAATCATACATAAATTAGATATAATGTAATATGTAAACATAGCTTTATGTTAAAGAATACTGTGTGTTTTACTTACATTTTTGTATATTTTATTCACTAATTGTCAGGGAGTTACATTTCTACATGGAACTGTGTATGCTCGGTGAAGCTGGTTCGAGATTAGAGATCAGGCATTTGATTCCATTTTTGGTTTTTAAAAATTGTTTAAACTTCGTTATTTGGCCGAATTTTACCGAAAAAAACTCTATTTTTATGTATCGACCACGTGTACAGGAGTATTTTGACACCGTTTTTGGACAACATTTTGACCACTTTTCTATTCCAATCACGTGTCCTGGAAACATTTACCAACACCGTCATTGTGAACTGCCAGTTGTAATTGATGCGGGCAGATGTCAAAACTTGATTTTCAATGTAATTCTGGTTCAGAAAAAATATTGCTTAAGGGGGTACTACACTGCTTATTTTTGCATTTTTCTCAAAAATTATATAATATTGGTGACAAGTAAGATATTTATATTATAGGGGCAAGGACTGCAACTACTGCACTGGAAATTTTATTTATTCACAGACAGCAGTTGTGGAGTTACAGTCAAAAGTGAGGGAAAACCAATATTTGATCAATAAATCAATAACTACTTGCCTTGAGTTGCTGAATTTTCAGTGCAGTAGCTGTAGTCCTTGCCCCTATTATAATATATATATCTTACTTGTCACCAATGCAATATAATTTTTGAGAAAAATGCAAAAATAGGCACAAAATTGGTCAGGGGTGTAGTACCCTCTTAATATTTAAGATTTGGCTCCATAACTTCACATTTACCTGTGTCGTGTCGTATACAAAATGCCCTTAACAAATTTGACAATAAAATCAAATTAACTAAACTAAATCAACCATAAAAAGTCAATATTAGTTCATATGTATTACTAATCAACACTTGCCTATCGGTGCCTATCATAATCAATTACATCTGAAAGCACACAGACCTAGCAATGGAAAAGAAAGAAAAACGTTGTGCTTTAATTTGTTTTTACTTCTTACATTTGATATTATTGCAAGAATTGTCCTGTTACTCACTTCTTTATGGCTTACCTTGTGCTCAGATTGACAAACTTCAACGAATCCAAAACACTGCTGCGCGTCTCATCACCAGAACAAAGAAATCGAATCATATTTCAGGGGTCTTAGAACAACTTCATTGGTTGCCTATCCACAAACGCATCATTTACAAGATTCTACTTCTTACATACAAAGCCGTCAATGGTCAGTCACCGGAATATATTGCTGAACTTGTTTCTTTTACAATCCACCTCGGTCACTTCGTTCTAGTTCACAACACCAACTTGTTTCACCAAGATTTTCAACTTCTTATGCTAAGCGTGCCTTCTCAGTTGCCGCTCCCACACTATGGAATAAGTTACCAATTCATATTCGTCAAGCACATTCTCTGAACTCATTCAAATCGCAACTCAAAACTCACTTATTTATTTCAAATGTCATTTAATATGTATTTATTGTTTGTAGTGTAAGTTTGTAGTTTAAGATAGCATTTATTTTCTTGTTTGTAAAGGGCATAGAGACATGTTTTGTTTATGCACTTAAAAGCGCCTCCATATTATTATTATTATTATTACTATGTCGAAATCGTTCGCCCATGCGCAGAATAAATATACCGAAGTCCGAAATATTAAATGCATTTTAATTATTTGCCTTAAAATTTATATATAAGCTGTACTTCAATTCTCTATTAATATTAAGGACATAAACATTGCTATAAACAGTAAAACATGAAATGTTACGATATTAAAATATGAAACAAATCACATTATGGTCTTGAAACAAAAATTATTCAACTGAATGGGAATAGGCTAATCTGTATTTCGAATTTAAAGACAAATGTATCGAAATAACACAGTGTTCATTCATTCATTCATTCATTCATTCATTCATTCATTCATTCATTCATTCATTCATTTATTATTTTTCACTCATCAAATAGCAAAAAGCTAGAATACATACAAAAACATAATACAAGTGAGAGTGAAGGAATCACAGGAAAGGCCAAGAAGAGGCCTGAAAGTCTGTGAACCCTTGATTGGTTACATTAGAGATTGAATTTGGAGAAAACCTTCTCATAATTACAAAAACTCGCTGAGCAGCAAGACCTTCCCTCTAAGCTTTTAATCCGATAAGCTGATCTATTTGTTTTCATGAATTGGAAGACATTCTTTGATGCATTACTGAGCTCAATCATCTGAAATTACTGGAGCGTGAGTCACCCAGGCTGGTGGCTCAGCATAGTATTTTATTAACAGAAGGTTTTCTCCAAATTCATTTCCAAATGAATTCATCATTTGACATGGCAGCAGATTGCCACTTCAATGAAGTAAGTTGTCATATCTTGATATGAATTAACCCAGAGAAGATTAACCTAAACACAACACAAATAAGTAATATAACATATAAATATCCAATGTGGTCATATAAACCAGATACAATAAGAATTAATAGTAACTTTGCATAAGATGTTTTTTTAAATACATGGCGGAATTGATTAATCGATGATGAACTTTTAATGCTGTTATCAACATTATTCCATAACTTAGTAGCTGCATATTTAATAGATTTTTCACAGAACGCTCTTTTGATAGATGAAAGCCGTAGACGATCTTTATTTCTGGTGTTTAAGTCATGGATCTTTACAAACAAATCATCAACAACACTTGGTATAAATCCATTATCATGTTTGTACATAAATAAACCAAGTTCAAATGTATACATATCCCTGTGTTATAAAAATATGTTTGTTTTTGATGTTCAATTTCAATCAATATCATCGTCAGTGATGGTAGAATCGGTTTAAAACCCCTTAAAACACCATTAAAATGAATAGCAATTTAAGAATTCCTAGCTTTTATTTACAGAAAATTTACATTCAATTTACTTGTCGCATGGCGGTAAATCATCATAGCAAGTGTTAAACATCGGTTCCATTTTTCGCTTCACTGAGGTTTTTTTCAGACACCATTGAATATGTTGAAATAAGGTTAAGTTAAGCACCACCCAAATTGTATTGTTATTAACTCTCAGACATAACAATGCCTCAATGTATTATTCCTTTTGGAAATCATTAGGTGCAAATGTGTATACAAGGTTAAGAAAAGGACAGTATACTGCTTTTTATGCCAAGGTAAACTTTATACTTGAATTTAAATGAAAAACTGTAATTCTGGATCCTCTGACAGCCAGAAGCTAGTACGCACTGACGGGCATTCATATATGGTTCCGAAAGCGGCATCGCTACTTAGGAGTCTGGGTGCGGTGGGGTAGTGGGTGGGGGAGGGTATAATTTTAATAGACGTATGGTGGTAGGGTGATGGGGGTTGTGTGGTGATGATGGCTGTAGGGAACTGATGTAGGGTAGTGGAGTTAGTATGGTCAGGATGTGGTGTGGTTTAAACAGGTTATATTTTGTGTTTTTGTTTTAGTAAAAACGTTTTCATAAAATTAAATGTGTGGTATAACAATAACATATATGAACATTTTTAAAATTTTATAGTAATGTTATTTTATTTATATATTTTTTTCTTGCAAAAATTATTACTCAAATATTTGTCAACACTAAAAATAACATTATGCAAGAATATATTAAAGACTTATTCAGTGATTCCAGCTTCAGTGTGTATATATTACTTAAAAGTGAAGGATAAGTCATTAAAATTATCATTGGGTATTTTTGAAATACAACAATGGCTAAAAACAAGGAAAACAGCAATATTGACAAAGTTGAAACCTCATTTCAATACATGCAGCTAGTTTCTCCACCCATTCAGTGATCCCAGCGCAGTTTTATAAATTGCTTAAAAGTGAAGGATAAGTCATTCAAATTGTCATTTGGTATTTTGGAAATGAAAAAAATTGGCAAAAAACGAAGAAAACATCAGTATTGATGAAGTTGAAGCCCCATTCAAATACATGTAGCTAATGTATATACTGTCAGAGTATAAATTACAGATTCATATCAAATTTCTTATTTTGTCTTAAATACACCGCTTTCGACTGAACCACTAGCAGGCTTAGCACATCTATGACCAAGGTACCAAAATCAAAATTTTTATGATTTTTACGATCGTCTGGATGAGCAAATCACTGAATGCGCCTTTAAGTAGAGATATTGCAGTTTCATGAAATATCCTATTTTATAGTACGCGGCTTTCGACTTAGTACCACTTGCTGGCTATGTCACCACATCTACGGTATGCTATGTAAGAAATTGAGTTTTCATGATTTTCCGAATAGACCCTTTATGATGGAAGACACGACTAGGAAGAATAAAATTGGGAATCCTACCAAAACCATGTAGACAGAGTAGAATGGCGTATAATTATTGGCGCCGTGGACCGGTCTGTTTAAGGGTTCTCTAGAAGTTGGCAAATAATATCTACTTGTTCCATGTTTACAACAAAATTTTGGTTGGATTCATATACACCATATAGCCTACTCTTAATAGTTACCAATCCGTGAAATTGAAATACCAATATCGTTCACATGGAAATTAATTAATCATTTGATTTGAAAAGATTTGTACCGCAAGAGGCGCTACAGTACATTGCTCTAAATAAAATTCACTATGGCAAACTGTAGGAATACCTAAAATCAGTGTATGCCAAAAGTCATTAAAATAATATACTTTTGTATTGTGTGTTGTTGTTTAATTTATTACTAGTCAACATTGGGTTTTGCCTGGTGCTTGCCAAATGTTATACATAAATAAATTGTTCACCCAGCTTTGCATAGATTGAACATCAAGAGATTGTTCAATCTACCCCACCCCAATTGGTCCAAATAGCAGTGGATTAATTGTGGTTGAGCATGTTGAGTATAAACAGATTCTTTAAAAGTCTTTCAAATAAAGATTGTTGATTTTAACTTTGGCGCATTAGGCCTATAATTAACTAAATACTGGTATGAATACATTCAAACTTTGCTTGTTCTTGTTCTTGTTTGTTCAGTTGGTAGTAATTTGTTTTTAAATTACAGCATGTAGTTTTTGTTGTTTGCTTTTATATTTTGTTGTCTGTCCCTGAAGAAGAGCAGTTTATCTGCTCGAAACGTCGGTTGTTTTTTGTCCGTTTAGTGTTTGACTGCTATGTACACAGTGATTTTCATCACTTCCAGTGTACTGTTTTCCTGACACTTTTGTGGGCTCTGGAATTGGCAATTTTTGGCCATCGAACTTTGCTTATTTTGTGCCTACTCTGGATGTTTGGTTTAGCGTGTCTGTTTATATGCACAGTGATTTTCATCACATGTTCTAGTGCAGTTTTGTTTGATCCTTGTTGTTTTTGCAGGTTTAGCACTTTTGTGAGCCTTGGAACTGGTAATTTTTGGCTATCGACCTTTGCTTACTTCCTATGCCTACATTTGCTGGTTTTGCCCCCCCCCCCCCTGCATATTGTCTAGTCTGTATTTTACTTGTTTCCCCACATCAAGTTGGTGTACCTTGCTCGTTTTCCTTTCTGTTGTTTATATTCAAGGTATCCTCTTGTATCATTTATTGATCCTTGATGTGTTTTGTGTCCTCGTCCGTTGGATTCACCATTACCTACTTTTACTTTGACTTCTTAATGATTAAAAAATACTCGATCTCTCCCATCTGTGGTACACTTGCAGGATTTGATATTACTAATCATGACCAATCCAAATTTAGCCAAAGTTATGCAAATTTCTGCTCATTTTAAACCATTCAGGGCGCACGACCGTATAATACTATTTGGTGGTGTGAAATCTGAAGGGAGCAACTATTTTTCAAAACTTATTATTTTACATCATCTTCGGCCTATCTCAACATATCTTGACCATTAAAAGTTAAATAATTCAAGTTTAAGTATGATGCTGACTCAAATCAATACAGCTTGTGCATTGCTAACCACATGCTATCTACTGAAGATAGCAACATTCAGATATGATAATGATAATTAGGCAGGGCCTAATTCTTTGTATCTCAATCTTTTAGATGTTTTCAATTGAGTCACAGGGCACATGTAAAAGTTGAATCAAATGTTAATATATCCAGATCTATTTTCAAGTAGGCAGCACCATAATTAAACTTACTCATGGACCCCAGCATCCCTTTTTAAAGGCTTTTTTGTTCAGGATTTTCTTTGTTAATCTTGCTGATAAATATTCACAAATTCCTTAAAGGGATATTTTCTTTCACTTTATCCCTGATGCCATGATTGACCCTTCGAACTAATGACCCTTCAGACTAATGACCCTTCAGACAAATGACCCATCGGACTAATGACCCTTTGGACTAATCATGACCCATTGGACTAATGACCCTTCAGACTAATGACCCTTTGGACTAATGACCCTTCAGACTAATGACCCTTCGGACTAACGACCCTTCAGACTAATGACCTTTCAGACTAATGACCCTTCAGACTAATGACCCTTCGGACTAATGACCCTTCAGACAAATGACACATCGGACTAATGACCCTTCAGACTAATGACCCTTTGGACTAATGACCCTTCAGACCAATGACCCTTCAGGCTAATAACCCATTGCAATAACCCTTCGGACCAATGACCCGTCAGACTAATGGCCTTTTAGTAATGACCTAACAGAATAATGACCCTTTGGACTAATGACCCTTTGGACTAATGACCCATTGGACTAATGACCCATCGGACTTATGACCCTTTGGACTAATGACCCTTCGGAATTATGACCATTTGGACTAATGACCCTTCAGAATAATGACCCATCAGACTAATGACCCTTTGGACTAATGACCCTTTAGACTGATGACCCTTCAGGCTAATAATCCATCGGAATAATTACCCTTCTGACTAATGACCCATTGGACTAATGACATTCGGACTAATGACCCTTCGGACTAACGACCCTTCAGACTAACGACCCTTCGGACTAATGACCCTTCAGACTAACGACCCTTTGGACTAATGACCCATCGGACTAATCATAATGACCCATTGGACTAATGACCCTTTGGACTGACCTTCGGTTTATGACACATCAGACTTATCACCCTTCAGACTAATGACCCTTCGGATTTATGACCATTTGGACTATGACCCTGCAGACTAATGACCCTTCAGACTAACGACCCTTCGGACTAATGACCCTTCAGACTAACGACCCTTCGGAATAATGACCCTTCAGACTAACGACCCTTCAGACTAATGACCCATCGGACTAATGACCCTTTGGGCTAATCATGACCCATTGGACTAATGACCCTTTAGACTAATGACCCTTCAGACTAACTACCCTTCGGACTAATGACCCTTCAGACTAATGACCCTTCAGACTAATGACCCATCGGACTAATGACCCTTTGGACTAATCATGACCCATTGGACTAATGACCCTTCAGACTAATGACCCTTTGGACTAATGACCTTTCAGACTAATGACCCTTTGGACTAATGACCCTTCAGACAAATGACCCTTCAGACTAATAACCCATTGGACTAATGATCCTTCAGACTAATGACCCTTTGTAATAATGACCTTTCAGACTAATGACCCTTTGGACTAATGACCCTTCAGACTATACTTTGATCAGCTCTTAATAGGAGGGAATTATTCGGTTTTTGTTACTGCAAGTTTACGCATGCATAAATTCACAAAACAATGCGTCATTCACGCAACACGCAAAGCGCAGTTCGCGTAGGTGCTGCGCCTAGCTGTGTGTACGCCATTCTGTACATTTGATTTCGTGTGCATGTGGGGGTGGGTATGTAGGCCTATGTGTGATATGGGCGTGGGAGAGTAAAGGTGAGAGGGATGAGAGCGGGGGTGTGCGTGATTTGATTTGATTTACCTTTGTACATATGATTGTAAATAGTTTTGATTGTAATTATTGTAATATAGACCTATATAAATAAGTTTGATCTTGTGTACATGTGTGTGAGGGTATATTATGTGTGATATGAATGGGGTGAGTAAGGGTGAGAGGGATGAGAGCGTGGGGGTGTGCGTGAGTGGGTTGTGTATCTTTTATACATTGTACATTATTTAATATTTATATTGATTACTATGAGTTATTGTAATTGTTATTGTTTGAAATGTATTTTTTGTCTTTTATATGAACGCACCGCCAATTTAAGCGTGTGCCACTGATTCAAAAGCGTCTGTTCAAATTAATAAATAAAATAAAATAAATACGCCATTCTGTATCAATGCACGATGTTATGAGTCCCGCCTATTACGAGCTGATCAGAGTATAATGACCCATCGGACTAAATATATTTGAAGAGCCCCAAAACATCAATTTATCTACCCTGTATTTACAAGCATTCAGTAGTAACCGGTTAAACTTCAATTCACCAGTCAGTTGTACACTCATTTTCACACTGTCAATAACTCATGTGGAACTCTTTAGTATACTGAAGAATCCACAACAAAGTTCATATCACTGTCAAAAAGGTTGATCAGCTGTCCCAGGTTCCAACATGCTTGCCCTGATTACCGAGTGGTTGATCAATTGATACAAAAAACCAATTATTTATTGAGTTACTATGGAGATATCGAAATCACAAAGAGGGCGCTAGCACAGTTTATTAGAATTGGCACTAACAATACTATTTCAGGTAAAAACATATTAGGTTGTTTCTGTCTTGCCTAATAAAACTGCAGGAAATATAAAATAAATGCTGCTATTTTTAAGATTGTTGTAAAGTTGGGTACAGCTCATTATTTTTAACCCACCCTGTAGATATAATCATTGTTTTTAAAACACAAGTACATCAGATACAAATGTTTGCATTACAGTAAGTTATATTTATTTTTCAAATAAAATACACAATATATAAAATAATAATGATTATGATATATAGAAATGCATTGTTTCTAAAATCAGGGAATTCTATCTAGTGATAAAATAAAACATAATTGGGCTATTCCAGTTGAAACCCATTACGCCCCCTATGGAAGACATGACTTTAATCTCCCACACAGGGAGTGTAGATTCCAAATGGAGTGACTCATTCAGGTCTACAGCCCTTTTTGAAATGTACACTCCCTGTGTGGGAGATTAAGGTTATGTCTTCCATAGGGGTGTATGGATTTCAACCAAAATAGCCCATTCTGACACAATCAAGGAAAAGAAGTCTAACTTCAAAAATAATAAATTTTGAGTTTATTAGACCAAGTTATAGGCAATTTATCAGTTGCTGAAAACAACTAGAAGTAAAAGAATTTAAGTATGCTTTTTGTTAGTTCCTCAAAATCAATATTAAATAGACATTGGGCTATTCCATTTAAAATCCATACATTCGTAAAGAAGACTTGGCTTGAGTATGTATTTCAAATTGAGCTGCATGAACGAGTGATTCGATTCCATATGAAGTCTACACTCTGTGTGGGAGATTAAGAATAGATCATGTCTTCCATAGGGGTATACGGATTTCAAATGGAATAGCCCATAGACCTTTCCCCTCTCACCATGTCACATGTCAGACGCTAGTAGTTTACTGTCAACGACACATTTTGTCCAGTCACGTCACTATGTTCAAATGGGATTACATAGAATAACTACCGTATACATTCCAATAAGAGCCCAAGGCGCTTAAGAAAGTCATTTTGGGTGTTGTCTTTACTTAGTTTTTCGTAAGGGGCGTTTATTAGAGACAAATTTATGTACATTATAAAAGGGTCCTGAGACGTTCTAGTAGCTTTTCTGATGCAGAAAATGTATTGTAAGTTTACACAGGACTTGTGGTTTTCCAGCTATTTCACTGTATCGACGTCTATCTGCCACTTCAACATTAATGGTACCCTTTAGCAAATTGAAATACCCTTGGTGGGCGCTTATTGAGGTATGGGCGCTTATTGGAACGAATACAGTACATTGACATGAAACGGCATATAGACAAATGCTCCCTTACAGATTACTATGCACAAACCATCCCTTAAGTCAGTGGTGTAGCCAAAGGGGAGGGGTATGACGGTGGGTCAGCTTTCCCCATGGGACATCTTGCTTCCCCTTAGCAATGCTGGCCACCATAAACCATCCCTAAAATCAGTGGTGTAGCTAAGGGGGAGTGGGAAAGGACGGTGGAACAGCTTTCCCCATGGGACATCTTGCTTCCCCTTTGCAATGCTGGCTACCACGAACCATCCCTATACTAGCTCGCACCATATTCGTCATTCCACAAAGAGTAAACAGATGATTAAAACAAAACAAAGATTGATTTTCAAATTTTCAGTTTCTTCTGTATTTTGTAGTATCAAAACCAGCTGAAACAAAGGTATACATTATACAGTTACCGTTTAAACAATTATTTTGTGGAATCTGAAGTGACAGATGATAAAAACGATAAGAAAATATGCAGTTTGATGTTTTCACATTGCATGCGTGTGTTGAACGCACATGTTGGTTGTTTACATCTGAGACCTAATATTGATTAAGTGACGTCACAGGGAAAAAGGTCTACATAAACACTGAACACACGAATCACTGTGAAATTCTGTTAAAATATGTACCATAAACTTAATTAATTTACACCAATTTTAACAACATTGTACATGAATGCAAAACAACTGGTTGTGTAAATGTTGCCAAATAAAAAAAGAAATCTAATTTTATTCATTTTTTGAGCACACAATCATATATATATATAGTCAATTATAACCAGTGGTGACTATGACTTGAGTCATGCAACCCATTATGGGCACATTGGATTGACTGATCTCAATCTCATATGACAAGTTTCTAGCTATATGGAGCATGCATTCTTTATATTAGCCTCATTGTTGTGTTGCCCATAAGTGGAATTTCAAAGGGGCTGGTCTTTAACCCCATGACACTACTGGCCAAATTACTAAGAACTATTTTGATTGGTTACAAAGAGGACTATCATGTTTAATTTGAGCCAATCAAAGATATGGCAAGAGTCATTAGGGCTGATGTGATTTAAGCTTATAATTGCCGAGAGATCTAAAAGCTCAAAGTTGATTGGTTACTCAGATGATAGTATCATGTAATTTACCAATCAGGGGCACTGTAAGAACTGCAGTAGTGCACATGAGGTTAAAAACAAACAAACATAATTGATCAGTTTTTGCATATTTTAACTTTCCCCACAAACCTCCCATTGGCTATTCCATTTAAAACTCACACCCTTGTCTCAATTCCAGTTGCACCTTAAATTCAAACCAGCTGGAAGGTTTTGTCAGTCTTATGCTAAATTTCAGCTGAAAATTGTGGAAATTTATATAAATTTTACACAATTTGGCCCCCCCCCATGTGAAAATTTTGCATAGAATTCAAAACTGTCCACACTTTTTCTATATTTTGGCTGAATCTGGAATTAGAAAATGGCTGAATTTGTTTGGAATTACAAAGTCTTCCTCAGTGGGGGTGTGTATTTTAAATGGATTAACCTCATGAGAACTACCTGCCGATTGGCCAAAATGAATATTGTGTCCAATTTTGAACCAATCAAGGAGGGTATTATTAAGATCTGCAAATGCAAGTTTGACCATAAATAGCCTAGTCATAATTGGTAATTGAAATGAGCGTTTCAAGTTATCAATCAATCAGAAATGCTGTACGATGACCAGTAGTGTCCAGGGGGTTAACCCATTTCACCATGGGTCAGTAACTGGGGGCAACACATCAACTTACAGCTGTGTTGTTTTTTCCTATAAAAGGCAAATTAAATGGACATAATTTCTTTGTTTTTATGGTTATCATGGTCACACATGATATATGGACTGTGAAATAATTACCTGTTTCAGAGGAAGGGTGATTTCCAAGTGTACCATTCCTTCAAGCCAGTTATCCAATCCCACCAACTGCATATCAAACCCGCTTTAGAACCAAAGTTATGTGCCATTTAAAATGTTGTGTCAACTTTTCACAACCTTGGTTTGCAATTGATCCTAAGCATGGATCCACCATATTGCTTCCAAAACTAGTTCTCCATGCAAACACATGCGCAGAAGACCATTGGTTTTTGCACTTTTCTTACACTTATGGAACTTGCAAAATGTTGTCACATAGCATATGCGGTAGTTATAGCATGCATATGAAAGGCATACAAACAAAACATGCACTTTTCAAATAGAACCTCATTTTGAGGTGACTGTGCAAAGGTCAAATGTCTCAATAGTATCATTTGGGAGGGGGTCATAACTTTTTCCCCTTGGAATTTTTTTCTGGTATAGCTCTGCTTGTCATCTCCTTCTTCAGATAATTATTACACTCCCTATGTATTGCACATAATTATAATTACATTATCTTATTTACAAGCCAATTTACAGTACAGTAAATTACTTACTAAGTATATTAAGCTATTCCATTTAAAATCCTCACACCCCCTGTGGAAGATTTCACTGTCATCTCAATTTCTGTTGCATCTTATGTTCAGTGAACCTGAAAATTTGAGCTAATTTTGTTTTAAATTCCAGTTGAAAATTGTTGAAATTTATTATAAAATCCAGTTGAATAAAAAATGCACAGCTTGTAATCGGCAGGCCTTATAACATCGCGGATTATTATCAATATATTTTATTTGGAGAATTGTCATGACATATTGCCAGAAGTATTAAAAATAATTATTTGAAGTCATATACTTTTTTTAACACGCAGAATATAGACCAGGCAGATCAACTATATCACTCTCAACGTAGGTCTGCTTTTCGGCGTAGTGGTAAAAGCCTCATAATTCCCGCCGATTGCGAGCTGATCAAAGTATATAATTAGACCATTTTGTTTGGAATTCCAAAATTGTCTACAGATTTACCACTTTTGATGGATGAAAATGGTTGAATCTGGTTGAATCTAAACTGTTTAATTTGGTTGGAATTCCAAAATCTTCCACAACGGGTGGGTTTCTAATGGAATAGCCCATTTGCGATTTCATTGAACAATTTAAATAACACTCTTTTGGAGCACAGTAATAATTTCATTTGAATGTGGGTGAGCAAAAATACCGGCCAATCGGATTGAGTTGGATTCACTTCCGCAGGAGAGACGTGCACCTTGGTCATGCAGTGTACGCGGGTATTCGCCATGTTTATTCAAATGAAATTTTTACTATAGTTTACTTATTTTGCTCTAGTGATAAAGAGCCATTGTTCATTTTGCCAATGCTTTCTTTATAACAGGAATACCAGTTACATAAAAACTTCAAAAATTGAAATTCGTCACTACATGGAAATGATCCCAAAAACGAACATGACACTTCAGTTTTCTTTATATTTTGTCAATATTTTAATAAAGGATATTCTCATGATTAACAACCATTAAAGGGGCATTTCGTGATCCACAGCCTCATCACCCCACTTTTCTCAAAAAAGTTGAGATTTTTATATCACTGGAAACCTCTGGCTACATAATGTTTATGTACAAAATATTTCTTGCAGATTAATTCGTTTTGCAAAGATATCGTGAAATTTGAATTTCGTTCTGGTGCACCAGAACGAAATTACAACGCATTGTCTATGAAGCAGTGTAATACACATAATCATGCATAACTCGAGAACGGAAAACCGGAAACAACAGAATTTTTTTTTTAATGATACGGTGATCAAAAAAAAATAAAAAATGACATAAATAGAGGATGCTAGGATCACAAAATACTCCTTTAAGTGACATCAGCAAATGTTACAGAATTTTTGGTCCTCAACGAATCTCTGAATATGGCTATAACATGGTATTTTATGTAACAAGCCGCAGGTCAACCAATTTTTGGTACAAAGCCATATAGCCAATATACATACACTTTACTTCTTTTATTTGAAACTCAGTGCTATTAAATATTGTCATTGTACCTAGCTTACAAATGGCTATACGGATATGTGTTGCTAAAATGGGTCTCACTTTCAGCCTCCTGGTTTAAGGAAGGCCCCTTGAATTTGTGAAACATTGGTATAGAGATGGGTCATTATTTTCAACATTATCTCTAATTTGTAAGGAATTTTGACTCAATTTTGGGATCTTGAGCCAAAATCTACCAAAACATACAAAAATGTTGAAAAAAAAATGGTCAAATTTGGTCATTGGGTATAAATACAAATATAATGGGTGCCACTTCTAGACTCTCACAAGCACATCCCTACCCCTTTTCCAGTGGCACATCCTGACCCAAACCAAACTTGAGCACTTCACATAGATGGAGATGATGGCAACACTATCTTAACAGATGTCCAATCTTGGCTGTCTTGAAGTCTGTACGTAACTGTACAAATGACATCACAACATTCTTGTCTAGTCCACCCTGAAAATGAAAGAAATATTATGGAAGCATGATGACTATTGAATCAAAATCATAACTTTTGTGAATCACAACATACATGTGTCCCAATCAAATTACTTGCTATAGTTTGTCAGCTTGTAATCAGCAGGGCCTTGTAACATTGTGGATTAATATCATAAACAAATAGGGCTATGCATATCTTTTTACATTTTTACATTTTGTAAAATATTTTTTGACTTATTTTAAAAAGTATTAGGGGGAACTCAGAAGTTGTGCACAGTGTATATGTGACCCATCACATCGAAACACTGCAGTTGTGGGAAACCCACATTTAAAGATAATAAAGAAAAAGTACCCTGAAAAATAAAGAAAATAATAGGGAATTTGAATCCAATTTGTCACATAAAATCACCATTCAACATACGACATCAATGGAAGAGGTGTCATTTTAAAGCTTAAAAGCTCTCCTTTAGTCTGGTAAAGAAACCTACAAGTTCATTTTTGACGACAACTGTCGTGTTTCGATGTGTTGGGTCACATATACACTGTGCACAACTTCTGAGTTCCCCCTAATACTTTTTAAAATAAGTCAAAAAATATTTTACAAAATGTAAAAATGTAAAAAGATATGCATAGCCCTATTTGTTTTACCCCTGTGGACCAATGTTTAGCGTCACACATCATTGCGTTCAGTCACAATGGCTAATTATGTAAGAAAAGAGGCTGTTTTAAAAGTTGCACCTGAGCCCATAGCAGTCATGTTTTCTTTAATAAAAACATTAATAGGCCTGGCCTGCTGTATGTTTTAGAGTTGACTCCTATGGACTCAGATGCAACTTTTAATACTGTTTAAAACGGTCTCTTTTTTTACATAATGAACCATTGTGACTGAACGCAATGACGTGTGACGCTATAATTTGTTCCATACATGTAAAACAAATAAGCCTACACATGTCTTTTTACAAGTTTGCATTTCATCAAATATTTTTTGATTTATTTCAAAAAGTATTTAGGGGGAACTTAAGTTGTGCACCCTGTATTTTTATTTTGAGAACGGTCTTGTGACAACTCGCCAGAAATATCACAAATTATTATTTAAGTCCTATACTTTGTCTATACTTTATTTAACACGCTCAATATAGACCAGACAGGTCAACAAAGTCACTCTTAACCTGGGTCTACTTTTCGGCATAGTGGTCAAAACCTAACAATTCCCGCCAATTACGAGCTGATAGAACTATAGATGACATATGCACACAGGCTCAAAACTGATTGCTTCCACATATGTGACGTAGCAAAAGATTACAGGGTACAATGGCATCCTTTGCACCAAAATATTTCATGCACATGCAACTACTGTGCCATGATTTCGTACTGCTGTATGTCCAGTTTAGCCTGTTTGGTCTTTTTGATGTGCGAAATGTAAGTTGTGATTAAAATTGTTTATTTCAACAAATTGCAGGTAATAAAATCTTGAGATTTGGTCTAGTGAGGACTTAAAAAGTAGTAATGATTATGAATTTGGCTAAGAATTTTGCATTAGTTATATGTCGGGCATTGTAAAACAACTTAAAAAGTTTGCTTTGAACCTCAGAATATCCCTCCAGGGTATGCCCCTCAGGATATTACTTGGTTCCAAAGGCAAAATGTTTAAATTTTTCACAATGCCCTCCAAATATTCCAAATAACTGATGAGCTTTTATTAACCTGTATAACTGCTGTTAAATTTTAAGCTGTCTTCGTCTGATGAAGAGCTTCGATGCAAAACATGATGAACACCAATCAGGAATTATATAATAGGAGCCGCTTGCACACAGTCAGTCAATGCTGTCAATTTTTAACAGCAGGTAGCAAAATGATAATCCGGATACTGACATTTATCACGTTTTGCATTTGTACTCTTCATCTACTCAATGGAATACTTGAAACAGTGGATGACATTTCTGGAAATAGAGTATAAGCAGATCTGATATTCTGCTTCAGACAATGGCTATTCTAACCCCATGACCACTACTGCTTTTCTTACAGAGCCACTGATAGGTTAATTACATGATATAATCATCTGAGCAACCAATCAAAATAGAGCTTTTTGATCTCTCAGTAATTTTAAGCTTAATCTCCATCAGT
Organism: Amphiura filiformis; assembly: GCF_039555335.1. NCBI lineage: Eukaryota > Metazoa > Echinodermata > Ophiuroidea > Amphilepidida > Amphiuridae > Amphiura > Amphiura filiformis. The sequence continues at coordinate 6,343,133 of NC_092629.1, forward strand.
CCTACTGTCCATTCTTAATACATCTCTGATTGGCTCAATATGATATAGCCCTCTTTGTATACCAATCAAAATAGTTCTTAGAGACTAATAATTTGGCTGGTCGTGTCCATGGGGTTTAAGTTGCTACGATGTAATACTTTTTCTCGGATATGTGGGCTTGAAGCGTGCCGTGCTTAATACCTGTTGCCGCCCACTTCTTCAAGGATTTGAAAGAGTGCATGTACCCCTTACCCCAATGCAGACCAAAGAGAAAAAGTACATTGAAAGATATCAATAAAAGGTAACTTATACCAAAAGAAGTTGCCTGTATTTAGAACCTCAGTGATATATGCTTGTAAATATCACTACCTGCCAACCTATATTTCTTGCCTTAATATTTACAGCCTGGCATACACATAGTCCCTGGTACATAGTGAAACTTACCAACTGTTCCCCATTTACAACTTGTTTCAGGTTTTCTGGTACAACAACAAGAAGGTTACACAATGTATGCAGCATCTCAAAGAGTGTATTCACCATCGGCACCTGAAATGGAGAGAGACAGACACACACAGAGTGAGCGACAGAGAAACCCCACATATCATAAAACTTCCACATTTGTATTTTTGTAAGTTTGAATTTGAGACATTTAGCTGGCATTCCTCCCCAGCAGCACATTTTCTATATCAAATAGTGGAAACGTACCCATAAACTCCAAAATAACCCTTTCTACAACTTTTCAAAGAGAATTACAGTAAGTTTGAAGGTTTTAACTGGTCCATTTTTATGCATAATTTTGTTTTTCAACGATTGGTAATAGCATATACACCTTTTGACCTGGGAATTATATAAACTAAACCAAGTTGTACAAAATTTCTAGACTTCAGGTCACAGGGTCAAAGCCCTAAGACAGATTATTAGGATCAATTACTGGTCCATAAAATGATCACAATGGACTTCCAGAGGCCTTCAAACCATAGGGGACGAAATCAAAACCCCACCCGCAGTTGACCGGCGGTAAACCAAGTTCACTTGTTTAGAACAACAGAAACCAGCTCCAACCGGACGCAACTGGTCGGGTTTCAAAGAGGTATCATGCCTTAGCATGAAGTCTCAAAAAGCAGACTTCAGGTCACAGGGTCAAAGCCCTAAGACAGATTATTAGGATCAATTACTGGTCCATAAAATGATCACAATGGACTTCCAGAGGCCTTCAAACCATAGGGGACGAAATCAAAACCCCACCCGCAGTTGACCGGCGGTTACCGGCGGTAAACCGTGTTCACTTGTTTAGAACAATAGAAACCAGCTCCAACCGGACGCAACTGGTTGGGTTCCAAAGAGGTATCATGCCTTAGCATGAAGTCTCAAAAAGCACCCTAAACAAGTATTTGCAACCGAGGTCTGCAAATGCACACCTAAACAAGTATAATAAAGTGCAATTTACAAGTATTGGCATTAATTTTAGCCCCATTAGAAGCAAGTAAATAGGTCCATTTTTGACCCTAAAACCCTTTATAACACAGGCATGAGAATAGCATTTTTTTAAATAGCCTGACAAAGCTTGTGAAGTCAGGCTTAAAAAGGCCCAAAACGGGCTGAAAAAATGTGTAACTTTGGACAACAAAATAGCCCGAGTTCAGGATAAAGCCTGAAATATTTCAGGATAACAACTGGAAAAACACAAATCCTAACTACTAACCTTTAATGCCATGCTACACTTGTCTCAAAGGACCCTAAACACTGTGATTTATTGTGCAAGCCTATACCCTTCTTCTTACATTTCCTATACCCTATTCACGGTACTTACATACAGTGCCTGATCTTGAAAAAAAGATTCTTTTCACATGAATCTTTGGTCACCCATGATACCCCCTGGTCAATGACCAGTGCCCCCCCCCCTGGAGCTGGGGGCTAGGGCGCAACCTACCTTTAATGTCTTCACTAATCTTCTATATTCATTGACATCACAAATAACAAGCATAGCACCTGCAAAGGAAGAAGCAAGGTCAAATTTAATCATTATTATGAATCTTCCTTCCTATACTTTGTACAGAGTTGAAGAGTCCAATATAATCAACACTTGGACTCAAAACTTGGACTGTGTTGGATAGGCTCACTTTTTCCCAAAAAAATTTGTTTTGTACAATTTTTTGACCAAAACTCATTTTTGACTTGCTCATTTTTGACCAAAAATCACATTTTTGATCAAAATCACATTTTGATCAAAAATCACATTTTTGATTAAAAATCATATTTTTGACCAAAAATCACATTTTTCAACAACAATCACATATTCCTTATTCAAACCAATTCAATGCATGACCTCGGAGTTACCTGCATGACTTTGGTGGGCTATTATGAATTACAGTTACGGTTGCACATGCAGGTACATCTTTTGAAAGTCCTACGCCTCGTGAAATAGAAAAGTCAAAATTTGACCTCATGATATATTTTGTATTATATCACTCATACATAAATTCTAGACAGTTCATTGGTTGATTACCATTTATCATTTTTACTATCACCCTCTCCGTGTGATAGTCTTTACCATCATATGCTCTGTCAGAGTGCGCCTGCGCCAAGCCGGCGCTGACTCTTGGACTCGCCGATGATTTAGTTATGGGGTGAACCCCAAAATGTGAAGTATATCACGGCAAAACATGGTGTTATGTTGATGACAAAATGTATTTCCTACTTTAAATAGTATTTAGTAAGGGAATTTATGCATGAGTGATATAAAACAAATATTAACTGTCTTAAATTTGTGTAATGGTGGAAATATAATCACTCGGTGAAAGATGTATTGTTCCATTCCACTCGCCCGGCTCGTGGAATGGAACAATCCATCTTTCACCTTGTGATTATATTTCGACCATCACACTCATAGACAGTTAATATTTGTATACTATCACACTCCAGAGAAGATGAGAATTCTCATCTTCTCTGCACACTCATAGGCATGTAATATTTGTATACTAACATAATGGTGCTATGATTACCAAACCACACACATTTTGTTTTGGGGGCCCATTTTACAGCATTCAATTTTTTAATTTGAGAAATTAAATTTTCAAGCAAAAACTTACATTTTCAAGCAAAAAAAACCCGCCAGTTTTGAACAATCTTTTTCTGATACATTTTGTTTTACAAGCGATACAAAATCAATAAATCCTGTAAAAATCATTCCATAATTTTCAAATCTAACCTACTCTGCACTGATTTGACAATAATATATTATTTTGTGATTTGAGGTATAATGGGCTCTTCCATTTAAATTCCACAATCCCCCTGTGAAAGATTTTGGAAATATCTTCCATAGGGGGAGTATAAATTTCAAATGGAATTAACACATTAGCTAGCTCTATTTGAATTTCACACACCCTCTGTGAAAGATTCAACCTGAATCTAGGGTGAGTTTCAAAAAGAGTTGGTTAATGTGCTAATTCCTTTGAAATCCATACTCCCCCTGTGGAAGATATTTCCAAAATCTTCCCCAGGGGGAATGTAGATTTTAAATGGAGCAGCCCAATTTACCATAAATCCAGACTCTAAAAATATATATTTTTTAATGCATTTTGGTTTTCAGGCCACAATTTGTTTAGCCTTACATTGAGTTTTAATACAGATTTTGCAAATGTGAAATATTAAGATGGTGTAAAATTTTCTTTAGAATTGTGCTATTGAATAAATTGTTGAGCACCAAGCAGAAACACAGTGAATTTATGCTCACAATATGTGAAAAATAAGAGACATATAATGAAGGTGTTGACTCATATCACACAGTTGTAGTATGTACAATGGGTGTTTACTTGTGATGTCTGAGTTGGCTTATTGTTATTATGGTTAGTATTGTTCCACAGAAAGTGTAATGTACTATTAGTTATTTCCTTATTATTGTGAGCATGCTATCAAATTCAATGCAGCAATATCAGTCATACATATCCTTGACTTAGTTCTTTTCAAACTTCATATTTATCATTTCATTATTTTTTTAGCAATGAAGATGTTAGGAATTAACCCTTTTATGATAGAAAAATGGATCAACTTTTGTACTATTACTCTACAGAAGCCCGTGGGGGGTACTCAGTACAAATGACCATCGGGGCGTGCTGCAAATATGGGTACCATTTTCAGCCTTTTGGTATATCAATGACCCCTTTTTCAAAGCCTATTTTGGTATATGAATGGGTCCTTTTTTCAAAATTTTCTCAATTTTTTCGGAAAATATCCCAATTTTTCCTTAATCTAGCCAAAATTGTCAAAATTTTCCCAAAATTTTCCCAAAATTTTGGGAAAATTTGTAAAAACTTAGACTATTTGGGTTAGAGTCGGCCGGAAATTTTGACTTTTGGTATATCAATGGGTCCAAATTTCTTAAAAAATTGGTATATTTGAAAGTGGACCCATAAATATTATTTATGGGTCCAGCGGCACGCCCCTACCAAAACCAAACTTGAGTACCCCCCTGGGACAGAAGCCTGAGGACTTGCAGCAAGTGTATAACCGAACCGTAACACATACGCACCCCACACCCCCGCACACACACATACATTGTACATCCACATACATACAGACATAATTAAGATTTATTAATTAGTACCCCCTTCAAACATGTTTAGAATGAAAATAATCTGACAAATCTAATTGGGTGATATCAGATTTATGTAAAAACGCTTAAATTTGGAGAAAATGATTCAGTTTTCTTGTCCAAAATATTGAAAAATTATATCAATATGAACTGAACATGCAGAAAATTACTGCTTTGGTAAAAAAGTGACATTGGAGAGCAAACAAACAACCCATACTCTCATATGCAAACATCCACAGTTTTTTTTCTACTACCGCACTTGTTTAATTCCAAACAATGTTAACCATACCATCCCAAATAATGGACAATTCGTCGTCCGTATTCCATAGTGGCGTATAGTGGGGTGCCACGAATAAACAACTTTTCGAGAAAATCGGGTTTGAAGAAATGCCAATTTAAAATCGAGTTGTGTAAATCAGACATTCATTATATTTTGTAAATGATGTGAAATTTCTGTAGTAAACTAAATAGATTTTATTGTTATATATTTTCAAAAGAAATAAATACATACTATTGCTGGCAAACTGACAATAAAACTATCGTCACTATGGAAAAGCGAACAAAGCGCAATACCCTAACCTTACGTTAACCGTGACGCCACCTCGGTCGCCGTGTAATCCCTATGGCGTTACTTTTTAAATCGTTAAGTATTCCATAGTGGCGTATAGGTCCGATCACAGCGACGTCACTATGACATACGATGTTTTTCATTTTTGCCGATATTTCATAATTATAAACTGTGTATAAAAAGTGGCGTATGGTCGATACGCCACTATGGAATCCAAAAAATGTCACTTTGTAACTATACGCCACATTTAATTAATTAATTACTAATTAATTACCTAATTATGACTGATGAGAACATCATTAAAAACATATGTGCCAATTTTCAAAAAAATGACCAAAAATCACTATACGCCACTATGGAATACAGCCGACGAATTGGACATGTGTTCATTTACTTCATTTTTTGGGTGCTATAAAAGCAGCAATGCTGATTGAATGTACATTTGTCCCTACACATATGTTTGGGCAGTGTCATGCAATGCACCCTCAAGAGTTTGCTAACTCAACCCCCCAAAGAAAATTTCAACCTCCCAACAAACCAACCCCTCAAAAAGAAAAAATAGTGTAAAATTGAAAATTGGCCCTTGTGCACAATTATCACAGTAACACAGCACTAAAACGTTGCCCACTGGGAATTTTTTTTTTTTTTTTTTTTCCCCCTCAGACAAATGACCCTGATATGGCACTGAACATGTAAAATACTTGGACTCCCAAAAAGGATTCTTACAAAGACCACACTGGACCTGCATCACAATGGGCCATTCCAGTTGAAATCCACACTACCCCTGTGGAAGATTTTGGAAATATCTTCCACAGGGGTAGTTCCATTCAAAACTCAGCCTCCATCTGTGGATGATTCAAGTTGAATCTTTTTGAGAGGGTGTATGAAATTCCAAATGGAGCTGTCAAATGTGCTAATTCCATTTAAAATTCATGCTCCCTCTATGGGACATGTTTCCAAAATCTTCCGCAGGGGGAGTGTGGATTTCAAATGGAATAGCCCAATACTGGGAATGTTAGTACTTACCTAGTGAGTTGTATTGAAACTGCTGGAGATGATCAAAGATAACTTTGTGAAAGCGTACTCCAAACTCCATCAGGACAGCATTGACATTCTTTCCATCCAAGCAACTTTTGATGGTGTCCACTTGCTTTTCTACAAATGGAATAACCTTGGCACAGGCCTGAAATTGAAGCCGAATACAACACTGAGTATCATAACTACATTGTGGCATACTTTAAAGCAATAATATACTATTTATACTAGACACAGCTTATAGTTGCTCTGGGCTTGTCTTGTTTGCTACCTTTCAACTTGCCTTCAGTTTTTGTCTTGTACTTGTTTTTCAACTACAGCATGTAGTTTTCGTTGTTTAATTTAATATTTTGTTGTCTGTCCCTGAAGAAGAGCAGTTTATCTGCTCGAAACGTCGGTTGATTTTAGTGTCTGCTAGGTTTTGTTTGTCTACTATGTGCCGTGCACAGTGATTTTCATCACTCCAGTGTACTTTTGTACTGTTTTCCTGACACCTCCGTGGGTTCTGGAATTGGCAATTTTTGGCCATTAAACTTTGGCACTCGGCACCTAACTTTGCCTGTTTTTACGTCTACATTGGTTGTTTGGTTTTTGTCTACTTGTGTGCTCAGTGATTTTCATCACTTGTTCTAGTACACTTTTTCTTCTAATGCCTATTTTGTTCCCCCCTACGTACTGTCTAGTCTGTATTTTACTTGTTCCCCACGTCAAGTTGGTGTACCTTGCTTTTTTTCTTTCCAGTATGCTATTTCTGTCAAATTTTAATTTTGTTATTCTTTGCCAAAAATGCTGAATAAAATTAGAAACAACTGTCATTTTTCTGGACGTTTTAAGCCAAAATAAGGAGGTAAAATGAAATAAACCCACTTATTACTATCTTGGCCCTTTATCTGCAGTGTTTTTGTGCTGATTTCATGACTCATTAAGACATACATTTGAAATTGTTCTTTTGTCCTACAAGCATAATGAATTTAGCTGATTCCAATAAGGTGTAAAGTTGGGACATGTTTAAACATACATATCAGCAGTCAAGTTAGCTCAATCGATAAGGCGTTCGACTATGGTGAGAGGTTGCGGGTTTGAACCCTGGCTGTGCCTATACGCTCACATGGAAAAATTGAGTTAGCTTGAAATTCCCTTGGACAAGGAACTCGCTGCTAATTTGTCTCGTTGTAACCCGTACGAAACTTGGGGAGCTGATCCTGGTTGCGATGGTTATTTGTGGAATGTCTAGGGTGTGCGCTCTTGAAGCAGCAAAGTCCCTGAATTGTTGTTTAATGGTTTGTGGAATGATGTGGGGCCGTAGTGGTCAGCGACAACCTGTAAAGTGTGCTGAGGCTTGTGGATCAACGTCTAGGCGTTGTGCCAAAGCGTAGCGCACTATAAATCACTCATGGTTTTTTTGGGTTTTTTTTCATATAACAATTATGCCCAAAAAAATCAGGTATGAAAAAATTAAATAAATTAAATTGAAAAGATTTTATATTATAGCTTTGAAGCAATATAGGAAGATTATTTCCCCCACAAAAAGTTATTTTTAACTAAACGATACATGTCATTTTAAATTTGAAAAGAAAAATTGAGGTAAAATGAAATAAAATTGTCATTTCATTCCAGCACCTAGATCATGAATGGGCTATTTAAGATGAAATCCATACACACCCTATGGAAGACATAACATTAATCTCCCACACAGGGGATGTAGATAGGTAATTCAGGTAACACCATTTGAAATTCATGCTCCCTGTAAAGGTAATGTCTTCAAAAGGGGTGTATGGATTTCAACTGGGGTAACCTCATGAATGGGTGACCCCATTTGAAATTCACACTCCCTGTGTGGAAAATTTAAGGTCATGTCTTCCATAGGGGGTGTAATATGGATATTATGAATATAGCCCAATGTGTGTATTGGCGAAGCTTAGCTTTGTGTAAGTACTCGCTTTCAGCAAGTTGGTGACATCGAAACTTTGAAGCAGATGTTTCATGCACATATCTATGCGGCATCTTTAAATCTGTAAGGCAGTGCTTTAAGTAAAAGCGTGATTCGAAGCTGCGTCCAATGAGACCGTACTGATGTCACTGACTCGCTGATAGTATAAGTTGTCTTTAATACAAGGCTTACAGGAGAGTAAAGTTCTATTGGGCCACTCTCAGAATCTCGCTTGAAGTCCGTCTTCTTCTGCTCTACTGCCAGCACATGCTTTATCCAGCCACATATTGTTGATAATGTTCTGCAAAAAGATAAATGTGACGTGTCATGTCAAAAGGAGACACTTTTGGGCAGAATCATAAATAGAGAAATAGCCAAAAATCTGCCCGGGGGTGATTTTTTCACAATTTGGGTTTGTTGTGAATTTGTGATGTTATTGATGTCTAAAATATTGTCTGATAGTTTCAGACCGGAATATAACTGGTATCTTGTATATTTTGAGACATTTTTCAAGGTAATTCCTACTCAATTTCCAATTTTATAATACCATAACTTACGAACTCAATATCTTCGCCTAGGAATGTCTGATTTCATTGCGGAAAACAGCGTTATATCTCTATATTTAAGATATGTAAAAACCTCTCCTAAAACCAAAAGTGTCTCCTTTTGACATGACATGTCACAAATACACAAGGGGAAAGAAATAGTAGATGTGCTTTAAGAATTGGTTGCCTTTGCAACCTTAGCTTTAGCTAGAGACCCAACCGGCAGTCATATGGAAGGCCTGTCATGAGAATGGATGGCCTACAAAATGCTAAAGCCGTCTACGAGGCTGTTAAAATAAAAGCCTTTTGCGATATACAATCATGTTGAATGTTACAAACCACTGTTAGGAGCCTCTAAATGTCTATAAAAAGGTTACAAACCACTGTCTATAAAAAGCAGGGTTCGCAGGTTTTTGCCGCAGGTGGAAAAAAACGCGGTTTTAACCACTTGGCAAAAACAGTTTTTGCCGGCAAAAATGGCAAAAACTAAGAAAGTGATTTATAATTCAATTTTTTCATCTCAAAACAAATTATTAAGTTACAAAAATAAGTTCCCGAGTGTAACAAGGCCAGATTTTGTAATTATAGCAATATATTAAGAAATTAAAGGCATGCGTTTTCATTGCTCAAGTGCATTTAATCGAAATGTGGCATGTATCAAATTCAAAACTTTTTCATTTTAAAGACTTGATGAGACAAAAAATATGTTAAATGATTCGTTAAAATATGTGTGTTACTGTTTATGAGCTTTCTGTGTCACTTTTTAATATTTGAGTGACTATATGCGAGTTTTTGCCAGTTTTTGCCATTTTTGCCGGTTTAAACCAGGCAAAAACTGGCAAAAACAGTTTTTGCCAGGTTTTTGCCACTTTGCCGGCAAAAACAGGTTTTTGCCGGCAAAAACCGAACCCTGATAAAAAGGTACTTTATGATGTGTTTTCGCAAGTAAGACCTTCAATGGGTGTCATTTTGTTTTAGCTTGTTTACTTCCTGGTTTGGTGAATAGCTGGATTTTGGCCGTTGGTGGCGCTCTCCCAAAATCCCAGACTAGGTTGGACGCCCTACTTTCAAATCCTGGCTAACGCCCAGTTTGCTACACTTGGTACAACTTAAATGGTTTTTTTTTCACTATAAGTCACTTGATGCATGTGTTTATATTTGGTACCCATCTCGTTGGTTTCAGATCAAATCTTCAACTTCCTCCAGGGAGTTTATTTTGCTGTGTGTGTCTAATGCACAGGAGTAGGCACATTTTAAATAAATATTATCGAAAAGAATCATTATCTGATGAAAAAATGGCTAAGATTGCTGTGCTGCATGGTGTTCATGAATGATAACGAAAAAAATTGAGTAGGAAAAAAAAAAAAGCGAGTTATGATAACTTCCTCCAGGGAGTTTATTTTGTTATGTGTGTCTAATGCACAGGAGCAGACAAATTTTAAATAAACATTATTGTAAAGAATCATTTTCTGATGAAAAAATGACTAAGATTGCTGTGCAATTTGAGTAGGCTTGTAAAAAAAGTGAGTGATGATCTGAAACATGCACAAATATTTTTCCAAATTTTTGAGTTGTATTAATATGAGAGGCAAAACTATGTAAACATGAATTTCTGGTTGTAGTTACCACAATTCACAACGTTTAGGCGAATTAGTTTGATTTTTCGAACGACCATCGATGCTTGGCCGGTCTTTATTATTTATGAAATCAATTCATTGACTATTGTTAATTGTAATAACATATATGAATCATTGCCTCTATCGATATCGTCCAATATAAATTTAGCATAAATTCTGATTAATTGATAGTTTGTTAATAACAAACATTGAAGCAGCATCATCGGCCGATACACAGATCAAACAAATTTAGTTCTGGTGCTAAAAGAAAACACATCCCCTGGGTGCAAAATTTTACTGGGGTAATGAGTAACTTATGAGCTTTCTTCACAATCTCAGTTTTGATGATAAAAAATGTGAGGGGGATGAGGCTGTCGATCTAGTCACACATCTTAAACTTCCAATATTTAGTGAGTAATCACCTAGGTTTCATTATCATTGAGATATAGGACTTTTTATTTTGTCGGAGAAGAGCAGGTAAGGTAACTACTTGATTACATTTGTAGCTGTTCATACCACATACTCTGAAAATTTCAGAAAAATACCATCGGTCATTTTTTTTTAAATTGCATTTTTGTTTCAAACATTGAAGCTTTAGCTATAGCGCCCTCAACGGACACTCTCCCCATAGAACTACATGTAAAGACCAGTTACAGAAAAACTGCCCTAAAATAAAAACGGCCGATTCAAATTTTGTATGTGATGTAGATTTAACATCTGGAATGTAAAACAAAAAAGAGGTGTCGTTGCTGATCTTCTAGATTCATTTATAAAATGGCGGCCCCAGACCAAGGTGATGTCACTTGGAATAAACTGGCTTAATGTTTGCTCCTACTATTAGTAAAGTTATAATCAAAGACAGAATTAAAAAGACTAGTTTATGTCTGAAGTCACTGTGATTCAAACTGCCCACGACCCTTGATTGGTTATTCTTAGCCAGTGGCTGTGGTTTAACTTGTAAGCGCTGAATTTCATTGGTTTCTGCATGTCGTCTATCACACGGTAGACGGCAGGAGCCGAGTCATTGCGGAACATGATTGTCAAGGCAAGTATAAAGCACATTCTAGAGTGTAATATGTGAACAAGATCGCAATATGTGCAACTAAAACGGTAAACAAGTTTCTTTCATTTCAGAAAAAGGGGAGTTCTTCTGACAGTAACTTAGCAAAATAAAAGAGCATATAACATAATATATATTTAACTAAGAATGAGAATAAACGTTATGAATTTTTGTTTTTACTGTCCTCTACCATGTGATAGACGACAGGCAGGTCCAATATTTTATCGTAGTGGATATTGTCTGCAAAATATTGGACCTGCCTGTCATCTGTCACACAGTGGAGGAGAGTAAAAACAAAAATTCATATCGTTTATTCTCTAAGTAGCACATAAAAGGAAGATTGATTCGTCTGGTGCTTTCATCGGAGAAAAGGAATCGCAGAACATGATGAAAAATAATGGTACTTTTACCTGGCAAAAAGCAACTTTTCTAGGTATTGTTGACATGGTGCTTTCAGGAAAGAAAGTTTTCTATTACTAAGACTTTTGGGATGATTTGTATGTTTGAAGCTGCAAAATTAACCATAAGGCCCGCTGTTTTAACCGCCGTGTTCAGAAACTCAATCATCACGACACTCGTAATCAAACCCGAGTTGATTGACAGATGATGTCAGATGCAAACTAGTCTTTTAAATTCTGTCTTCGATTATAGTAATGTTAGTATGTATATATAGAGAGTGACATTTCTAATTGACTTCTAACTCAAGTTTCTTACTCACTTGTCTAAACCAACTTCTACTTTTGCTTCCATTTGTTCCATGAGGTTCTTTTTCTTCATCACACATTCACTATGTACTGGCGATGCACTGAAAGAAAAGAAACAGAGAACCATCATAATTCAAGGGAATTATCTAAAATTAAACTTCAACACTACTTGTTTATTTCTCCTACCTGGAGAAGCTTAATTCCTCATCAAGAAGCTTCCTCATCATCAGCCGATGTTGTTAGCTCTGGTGTTTCTTGGAAACGGCTAGAGATAGACCAACCTGATCAGATAATGCCATGGTAGGTGTCACTGACACAAATCATGATCAAACTCAGCAAGTCCCTGGACAAGAATTTTCCAAACTTTGGTGATGGCACCTAGTGTGACATCATCTGATCATTTAAATCTACACCCCCTGTGTGAAAGATAAATGTCATGTGTGGTGTATGGAATTCAACTGGAATAGCCCAATAAGAAAGACCTGGGACAGGAATTTTCCCAACTTTGGTAACATCAACTAGTCTGATGTCATTTGATCATTTGAAATCTACATACCCTGTATGGAAGATTAAGGTCATGTATTCCATAGGGTGTATGGATTTCAATTGGGATAGCCCAATATTAGTTATTAGTTGCAGTCCACTTTGGTGGTCTGACATGTAGGACCCTTACTCCTACATTTAACCCTTATTTCGCAGGCATGATTTGATTGGAAGTGCCCTCCATTTTTGCCTAGTCCATTCTAAGGAAAGCCATATATTCTCCTCCATGGCCAACATGTCCATCACTCTCATAATTCAATATCTTTTGCAAACCAGATATTTTACCTTTGGAAACCTCAAAATTATCTTTTGTTCGCTTGTTTTTTTAAAAATTTTGTAGGCGATTACAGCTACTCAAGCTATTTGTGCCATTAGGCCTAAAAAAAAATTGTAACCCGACCGACCCTAAAAATAGGCCCGACCCTAGACATTTTTTCTTATTTTTTGCAAAAATGTTTTAAATTGTTAAAAAAAATTCAAATTAAAAAAAAAAAAATTCAAAGCCTTTACAGGCATGAGAATGATCATCCATGAAAAACCCTGGAAAGTTTGAAAAAGCCTGAAAAAGCATGTGAAATGAGGCTAAAAAGGCCAAAAACGGGCTGAAATTAAAAGAAAGTGCGGAATTTGGACTACAAAAAAGCTGGAAATCCTGCAAAAGCGGGAAAATTCTCATGCCTACCTTTATCATACGCAATTTACAGCTTAAAATTTGTGTATAAAAAAAATAATAATAAAAACAAATATTGCTGACCGACCTACCCTAATCTTTTTTTTTTATATTACGCTAATCAAACAAAATTTTTAGGCCCTATCTATACTTGTTGTATCTTCAATCATATTCAATAAAGAAATTCATTAGGTTTCACTGCCTAAAAAGAATTGATCACAACTTAAGAGGTTAGTATTTATCCAAGTTGACCATATCGCCAGTCTGTCATTATAACTAGACTCAGTATATGACACAAATGGGTCAATGAGTTAAAATGACCTTGTATGGTGTTTATAGTCCCCAGGAAGTGAGTTTTGCTGGAGGCAATCTGTGGTTAAATGTTGCTAACTCACTACAGATGTTTTACCATCGAATCGGTTGAAAAAGGAGGTGAGACATGATAAATTCTGTTCAGGCAGTGGAACCTAATATAGTCCAAAACTTTACAATCAAGGAAGAAAGTCCAGTTTTAGAAACAGAAGGAAACCAGAGGACCCAGAGAAAACTTGCGGCATCAGGTATATACTGGAACCGAATGCACATAAATTTATTGGGAATGGCTGGGCTCAGTGGAGCAAAGCCAGGACAGAACAGTCTCCCCTTAGACATACCTCATAGAAGATATCTTACCCTTCCCAGAATCCTTTGCAACATGAAACATGTACATCGCTTTATTACTCCAAATGGCACTCCCATTACTTTGTACAGGTTCCCTTTGTTTTCATTTTGAGAATGGACTGGCTAAATATGGGTCAAGTCAAGAAATAAACACATTTTGCCAGATATGGATGTGCTCTGTTCATTGCGGTACATTTCATCACTAGTGACCCATGTTGCACTGTAGATAGCAAATCAGTGCAGAAAATATAATTAGGAATAATGCATTATGGGAAGTGTATGATATCTTCTCTAGACATACCTTATAAGTGGCACTAATACATCACTGAACTGTTTCTCCAATAAATGAAATATAGCATTAGCCTGACTGGAGATATCAAAGAAATACGTCTGTGGTTGCACCTTGGGTTCGTGAGAGGCTATGCCTTGTAGGCCGGTCTCCAATGCGTAGTCAATATGTTCTGAGCATAGGTAATCGACTAATGTGTCAAAGATAATAGCTGCATTCTCCGCTTGGTTGGATTGCGAGAGCTGAAAGGAAGAGTACACAAGATGCAAATGAATAGAGAAGAGTGTGTCAATAAACTGAGTGAAATGCGATGCCTTGTATCCCGGTCTCCAATGCATAATCGATATGTTCTGAGCATAGGTAATTGACTAACCCTAACAGAACTAGGACTCACTAAAGCTCACTATTAAAACCGCTCTGCGTGCATGCATTCCACGGGACTTGATGACGCAATCAGACCAAGTCATATATACCCAGGGAATCGTTGGCCGGGCCAACGTCGCCTGTGTAGCTACATGCTGGGGATCTTCTGCGTGGCATGCGAGGGGTCCGAGGTTGAATCCCGGGTGCCAAGTGACTTTCTTCTTCATCTTCTCTCCTTTTCGTTCCTTCTTTCCCTTCCGATAGCCAAAAAACCACGGGTAGAGTTAGGGTTAGTGACCATGCATATTTTCCCTATATGCCTTCTTAACCCTAACAGAACTAGGACTCACTAAAGCTCACTATTAAAACCGCTCTGCGTGCATGCATTCCACGGGACTTGATGACTTAATCAGACCAAGTCATATATACCCAGGGAATCGCTGGTCGGGCCAACGCCACCTGTGTAGCTACATGCTGGGGATCTTCTGCGTGGCATGCGAGGGGTCCGAGGTTGAATCCGGGGTGCCAAGTGACTTTCCGATAGCCAAAAAACCACGGGTAGGGTTAGGGCTAACATGTCAAAGATAATAGCTGCATTCTCGGCTTGGTTGGATTGCGAGAACTGAAAAAAATATTACCCAAGATGCAAATGATTGAATGTCAAAAATATCAATTAATTTGCCATAAAATTTGACATTCCACATACCGGTATTCAGAATGCAATTTGGTGTGTCTGATGTGCTCCACGATCTCACAAAAAAACCTGTGCAAATGTCGCTATCCGAGCCCTAAAAGCTTGTTTAAATACATACACAGTTGAAGGGACACATCTACTAAGTCATATTATCCTTACCAATTGACATCTATTAAAGGGTTGATCAGATTTGTGCAGATGATTCAATCCTGAGACAGGAATGTTTCTCCCATAGACTAATACAGAATATTCTTATTCAATGGGTGCGTCTTGTAAAGAATTCAAGTAATTTGATTGGTTTTCTGGTGTATAATATCTCACAATAGTTGATAGTGATATTAGTCAGGCGCGCCGCCACATAGCAACGGCGGCACGCTTGTTGCTCCTCAATGATCGCGCGATCATGCGTTCAGCGTAATACACGGCGAGAACTAAGAACGCGATTCGGGCGGCTTAGATGTTCGTGATGGTTTCGTTCATTTAAAACAACGGGATGTCCTCACAAAAGTAACTTTATTTTTTTCTGAAAAAGGGCAGTTTTTCTCGCAAAAATTACATTAAAACTGAATAAGAATGAGTAGTGGATGCCGGCTGCGCCGGCATCCACTACTCAAAATATTGGCCAGCCCATCCATTATGACACGATATTGGATAGGCAAAAGACAAAATCCTATCATTTATTCTCTAACTCACCAACAGGCAAAGTCCCAGCATCACCCATTAATGAGGGCCAATCGTTCCACGAACTGCGACATAACACAAAACCTTATCATGAAGGTACTCAATGCTGGCGTGATTTGTTTGACATGCATAATCGAACGACCAGCCTTCATGAATAGGTCAGAATTCACAGCATACAAAGCAAAGGGACTTTGGCTGTTGGTGAATAGTTTGTGGTTTCTACACATAGTTCACTAGAGGCGATGATGGACCAATGTTGATGTTTCCCTTTTTACTAATTGATATCAATAAAAACTTTTTTTATAATGAATGCAGATAAAGGGACATACCGTATTTCCTTGAATAGTCGCCCCCGGGGGTGTTGCATTTTCCAAAAGGGGGGCGTTTTTATTTGAGGCCAATTTTAGAACGATTATTCCCGTAAGCTAAACCTCACGCTGAAATGAAGAACTATGAACTTAGGAACAATGACTTTCAGTTCACTTCCGGGTTTACGACCAGATTTTTGTCAATTACCGCTGCCATTAGCGAACATGTGTGGACCTTGGTAAGCTACTACACAAGATAACATGGAAATATCAGCATTTTTGAAACATATTGGTTGAGGGGCGTTTAATTGAAGGGGGTGACTATTCGAGGAAATACGGTATCTATACTAAGTCCTATTATCCTTACCAATTGGCATCTATTAAAGGCTTGTTTAGATTCGTGCAGTAGATTCAATGCGATCTCTTGAGACAGGAATGTTTCTCCGCCATAATCAACTAGAGGCGCTGATGGACCGATGTTGATGTTTCCTTTCTGTTGTATGGTTCTTAGTTTGTTCTGTAGATCATGTAAGCTACATGTACAAAAGTATGGATATTGACCATAATTAGAATATTTTACTCATACACTAGGATCCACAACATGCTCATCTATCAAGGCACAGTTCTTTAACTCCAATACATTTGCACATTCATTGAATGACCTTTGACAATTTGGGTACAAAACTCATACTCTGCAACTTGAGGTCAAATTTTGCACCATGATTGTTTAATTGAGGTTATTGAACTATGCCATTGGGATGAGGCCATTGTGGTTCATAGTGGAAACAGTACTGCCAATGGGCTATTCCAGTTGAAATACATATACCCCTTATGGAAAACAGACCGTAATCACCCACACAGGGGGTGTGAGTTTCAAATGGAGTTACATGAATGGATGACTCTATTTGAAATCTACACCCCCTGTGTGGGGGAGATTAAGGTCATGTTTTCCATATAGGGGTGTACGGGTTACAATTGCAAAAGCCCAATTAGCAAAAGTTGTGCATGATCAAAATTTGCCCCAAACTAAACTAGTATTGATGGGCAGATAAACAACTATCCCATGTGTCATTGGCCCCTGAACATGTTTAAAGCAAAAACCTCCTATGTAACCTCTGGGCTGTTTTGATTTAAACATGTTCAAGGGCCACAAGTACATAGGAAGTTTTTCCTGCCAAACGATGATAGACTACTGTAAAAGTGGACATTTTCATGGCATTAATTTTTTGCGCTTTGCCAATTTTGAACTGTTTCCCTTCTTTTTAAATTTGCTACATTCCTTACATTGACCTATACATAACAGGAATATATTCATGCATTGTTATTTTTGCTGTAGCAGCTTTGAATATAAAAAGCCTGAAAATAAATGTAGCGCTAACATTGGACTATTCCAGTTGAAATCCATACACCCCCTATGGAAGACATAACCACAAAGGAGCTATAGATTTTAAATGGAATCACCAATTCCCATTTTAAATTCACACTCCTTTTGTGGAAGATTAACCCTACTGTGTGCCCATGTTTTTTTTTTTCTATCGGAAGGGGAAGGACAAATGAAAAAGGAGAGATGAACAAAGAAGTCACTTGGTACCCCTGGGATTCGAACCTCACGACACCTTGCATGCCACACAGAAGATCACCAACCTGTAGCCAGTGGGGTGTCACTGGCCCGGCCAGCGATTCCCTAGGTATATATGACTTGAGCTGATTGCGTCCTTGCAAAAGATTTCAGCCCGAATCGCAGGTCAAATAATCGGAAAGTCGCCCAATTTTTCTCTTTACCGTTGGTTTCTATGGGACAAGAAACTATCGGAAGTCGCTGGAAAAATCTCCAAAAGTTGCCCAATTGGGCTACCAAATCACGGGTTTGGCAACCCTGTGCCCAGTTGTGTTCATAGTGAGCTTTTTAGTGAGTTCTGGTAGTGTTAGAGTTAAGGTCATATCTTCCTAGAGGGTTTGTGGATTTCAACTGGAATGTCCCAATTTTTTACCTTTACAGTATTAAACTTAGGATCATGTTTCTCTGACTTCGTCAGGACAAAATACCTTAGAATGAGACACGTAGGCCACCCCTTGCTTACTGTCACCTTGCTGACAAGGAGCAGTCTTTAGTAAATGGCTCATTTTGGACCCATCAGTAGGCAATAGGCAGCATACATGTCTCATTCTTAGGTATTTTGTCCTGAAGAAGTCAGAGCTACTCCTGACGAAAGCTTGGCAGTTCCAAACTTGTCCGACGGTGAATTCACTAAAAAATTCACTAATTGTTATGAACTCCCATCGTAAAAGCCTATCCCACAATTAAACACATAAACATAAAACATGGAATCACATACAATACAGGTACACCCACCCAAACCTAGACCCCTACATACATACATACACATATGAAGTACGGTGTGCTGATCTATAAATGGCCACAGACACAGCAGTAACACTAGAGAAACTACAAGCGATAGAAACAAACAACAATTAAACAAATTCACATAATATGCCCGCATATATGAAGTACAAATAGTGCAAAACTGTATTCGAAACAGATAAAAATACTAGCTTGCGTCCAATGTCACATACCATATTGTCTGTAATAAACGCTCCCCCTCTAATACACGCCCCCTTCAATTTGTCAATGAAAAGTTGACAAAAATGTAAACATTTCCATGCCATATTGTGTGAGTAAGCTTACATCAGTCATGTCAGCGATGATCGCTAAATTGCTTGGACAAAACCTATTATGACTCAAACTTCCATCCATTTCATTGCCTAATAATTATTCACTAATTTCATCAGATTCTTGCTTGATGATGCACTTACGGGTGTAATCTTGCTGTATTTACCACAAAAGTATCATTTTCTGTGGGTGCCGCCATCAGTAGTAGTATTAAGTAGTCATAAACCCCTCCTTTCTACAGGAGCACCATCAGGAAATTGAACCCAATTTTTTAATTTTTTCACTGACAATTCACTTCTAATAAACGCCCCCATTTGGAAAAATGCAACGCCACTGGGGCGTTTATTACAGACAATACAGTACATACATAAGAGGTACGATATGCTGATCTATATATGGCCACAGACACAGTAGAAACACTAGAGAAACTACAAGCAATAGAAACAATACACAGATATGAAGTACAAATATTGCAGAACTGTATTCGGAGCAAGAGATAGAAAATACTAATTTGCGTCTGACTTCAACTGTCAATCAAACTCAGAAATGATTTGTTTACAAGTTATTGTGATGATTGAAATTTTTGAATACTGTGGTAAAACAGTGTGTCTTAATGCAAATTTTGTACCTTAAAACATAAAAACCATCTCAAAACTTGGGTCTTAGTATTAGTAATAGGAAACTTTCGTTTATGAAGACACCATGTCAACAATTCTTTGAAAAGTTGTTTTTGCTTGTAAAAGTACCATAATTTTTCGCCATTTTTTGTTTCCAATGAAGGTACCAGCTGAATCAACGTTCCTCTTTGCGCTACTAGAACCAATCAAGGGTTGTGGGGAGTTTTGGTTGACAGTGACATCCGATGCAAACTAGTCTTTTTAATTCACTCTCTGATTATATGAAGAATTTTGAAGATCATTAAAGGGCCACTTAGTGTTCCACAGCCTCAACCCCCAAGTTAGTCCAAAAAGATGAGATTTTTATACCATCAGAGACCTAGGACTTCACCATATTTGTGTACAGAACCAATGTAAGTTTGAGCTCAGGGGTATCGCTAACTTGCGCCATGGGGTCATAGGCGCATTGTTTTAGCTTTGGGCGCACAAAATTACCATTTTGAGGTTGCTAAAGGGTCATTTTCACCCTTTATTTCTATTGTTTTGGATCCATAGCTTCACAAAATTCAAAATTTTTGACCCCTTGTTTGAAAACCTAGCGCTGTTTGAGCTGTTGACAGGCCAAAATTACACAGTGGCTTTTGGGATATTGTAACTAATACATGCAATTTTTCGTACCGTAGTACATGCAATTATGCATAACTCGCAATTTCAATGTCAGACCCAACTGACATCATGTTGGAAAAAGATATAGGATTTTAGAATCACAAAGTACCCCTTTAACTGCATTCTACTACCTCCAATGCGCATTATTCAAAACTGTGCACCGTGATTTGTCCGAACGTGTCCGTGCAGGTACATTATATATGCCAAGATTGGTCAAAAAGTGATACATGTATTTTCTCTTTAAATTGAACTATTTTGCAATAACACAAAGACAGTAAAAACACTTAAATAATTTGAAGCCAAATTAACAGAAAACATTTAAAGTATGCGAGCATGTAATAATAATCATGTCATACATGCAATTGGAATTGGAACAATTCTCCTACAGCATGTTTTTGAGTGATACAAAAACTTAAGAGTTTTTGAGTTGGGGTCTATTTAGGGCTGGGTTGGGAGACGGAATCTATAAAATATTTCTGTTCCAACTCTCAAAAAAAAAATTGGGTCAGGAGGATACACCTCTTTGTCCAGTCCCACAAAGCCTGATTGAGCTAGTCCAGTTGAAATCCATACAACCCCCTATGAAAGACATGACTTTAATCTTTTACAAAGGGGGTGTAGGTTTCAAATGGAGTCACCCTTTCTGGTACCCCATTTGATATTCACACTCACTCCCTGCATGGAAGATTACAGTCATGTCTTCCAAAGGGGGTGTATGGATTTCAAGTGGAACAGTCCACTGTGTTAATGATAACATTTACAACCAAAGAGCTTATGTAATGTGACTAATGCTAATGCATGCATACATATAATGGTTAGTGAAACCAGAGAAGATGAGATATATTCCTTAAAGCCATAAAGTGTGATTTGCTCCACAGCAATGCCCTCGATTTTTCTCAAATTTCTACTTTTTGCATGATTGTATTGCCCAGTGGTGTACTTAAATACCACATGAGAGACTAAGCCTGAAGTGCTCTAATTACAGTAAAATTTTAGGTTTTACATTAAATCCGGTTTTATTCTGAGTTCAGCATTCGTGTGAGGGCTAAACGCATTGCGTACGTGTGTATCATTGAATTTTCTTCGTTTTACCTCATTTGTTTGGCTCGAAATTAAAAAGGGGAAAATGTGATCAGTGAAAACTAACATTTCAATAGGAATATATTTTTTATGCAAATCACACATTTTGGCTAATTACCCTCTCTGCTGCTGCAAGGCTCTTTCATTGTGCCCTAAACTATTATAATTATGTTATGTGACCAAAGCAAGCATACACATCGTCGTTGGACAGCAAAACCTCCTATGTGTCATTGGCCCCTGAACATGTTTAAAGTAAAAATTCCTATGTAACCAGTTGGCAGTTTGTTTTAAACATGTTCAGGGGTCACAGACACATAGGAGGTTTTTCCAGCCCAATGACGACATAATGGTTTATCGTGAAACAAACAAACAAACAAACAAACAAATAAACAAACAAGCAAAGACACATTCCTTACCCTCCCTGGTGATGTGAGGCTCTCTTATTGTGCCCTAAACTATCATAATAGGCCTTGAGATTCTCAGACATTTTGTCTTTGAGATGCTGTATTTCATATTCTATATACATATCCAGATATCGACCAAATATGTGTTTGGTGAGACGGTTGAGGAGGTGTGCGTCAGAGCCTAGTTTGTATTCAGATAGGGCAGTTGTAAGCCTTCCGGTCCTGTGGTGGAGATTAACAAGAATGAATAGTAATTAAAGTGACAAATGAGTGTTTGGTAAGACGGTTGAGGAGGTGTGCGTCGGAGCCTAGCTTGTATTCAGATAGGGCAGTTGTAAGTCTTCCGGTCCTGTGGTGGTTAAGAATAAGTAACAATTACACATTTACATACAGTACCATCAATTGGGGTTGACCTTATGTAGCCTGAATTGACCTAAGATCCTTTTCACTACTTCTTCTACACCTGATGGCAAACGACAAGACTAAAAAGGTGTGGTCCATTTTTTTAATGTTCTGTTTTCTATCTGACTGACATTAAAATAATATGTTTCCAAATTTTGAGTTGTATTGGTCAAGCAACTTGATATAAGAAGCAGCAAATGACTGTATAATAATGCCCTGTAGGATAGTACATACTTCTGGTTGTGGTTACCACAATTTGCCACGTTTTTGCTTTCACCATTTCAACGAAATATATCTAGGGCATTGACATTTTTTTACTGGGGTAATGAGAAATATGATGAGCTTTCTTCTAAAACCACAATCTCAGTCTTGATTATGACAAATGGAGGATATGAGGCTGTCAATCTGGTCAAAGAGCTTTAAAACCAGAACTGCTTTGGTTGTATCTTCACTTGTGTTTTGGTCCATGTAATAATGTAGTAAAATGGCCTATTACATTTTGGTATGGGTGTGCAGCACAAATCATTGAATTGGGGGTATTGGGAACTGAACATAGTGCTGAATTAGGCTATTCCAGTTGAAATCCATACACCCTATGGAAGGCAGGACCTTAAGCTCGCATACAGTGGGGGGTAGATTTCAAATGGAGTCACCAATTCAGGTAGCCCCACTTGTAATTCACACTCCCTGTGTGGATGCTTAAGGTCATGTCTTCCATAGGGGGCATATGAATTTCAACTGGACTTGTTCATCTTCAGAACTGATTTAAAAAAAGACTGATTTTGTTGTAATTTTTTTGCTAAGAGGCTATTATATTATAAGCCTACAGCTGAAAAATATAACAAATTAGCTTTGGACCAGACAAGGGCTTCAATCCAGCCCTTGCAAAAGTATAGGAATAATATAGGAACAGTTTAAAGGAAAATATAGGACAAATACAGGACAGTGGAAGTCAAATACAGTGGGTACCCGATACCAGTAACTATGGGATAGGGGATAGGAAATATAGGGCTTGTAGCCCTGCTGACATTGTGAATGTTTTCTTTTTGAACTGGGGTTCAAATACAGAACTGAACCATGCTCCAACTGGGGATCTTGTAAACTGCAGGAGAGGCACGGGATGTGAGTCTTAACTGTCAAAATATACCTACACCATCACACCACCTGTTAAGGCCAGTGGCTCTGGCTCTTGTGGTCGTCTGGCATTTTAGAGTAACACAATGAACTATTCCAGTTGAAATCCATATTACCCCCCTATGGAAGACATGACCTTAATCTTCCACACAGGGAGTGTGCATTTCAAATAGGAGTTTGAATGTCTTCTATAGGGGGTGTATGTATTTTAACTGGAATAGCCCAATTCTGTGGACCTACCTTTGATAGAGATCATGAAGGTTCCTCAGAAATACTTCCATATCTTCCTGATTGCCCAATTTGTCACTGATGTATTTCTGAAAATAAAGTATGCGCATAATGTTATTAATCAACTGTCCAAAGTTTTTTATTTATTTATTTATTTATTTTTGAGACCATTCATTATTCATTTCAAAATTCATTTATCTTACATTGTTACAGTGTGTTAGGGTTAATGAATGAAGCATTTATTAACCCTAACTGCCCTGAGTGCTGCAAACGCTACAGCACTAACACATTATATGACAGCACAAAGCCTCTGGCAGCCCACGCATGCCAAGTGGTGTAACTATGCAAGAATCCGAACACATAATAGGTACGAAAAGGTTGGCCGACTAGTTCACCACCTCGCTATCATGGACAGAGTGCTCTAAACCCAAGGGCTCAGTGTTTCAAACTACTCATAGACAAATGTGTTCAAGCTACACTGACAGAGGCCTTAAACTTGATTTTAGAAACCTTACCCAAATGTTTATTACAATTACGGAATGACCCCTCATGACACCTTCATGATACCCTCATGATGACCTTTGACCAAAATTCTGGAGCACATCTGAGGAATTCCTACCCAAAATCGCTCCAATGCAGTTGCATCAAGACGATCAAATTCTGGACAAAGGAACACTTTGAACATTTTGAAAAATGAACTCATTTGACTTTTAACCTAAAAGAAGTCATAAAGTCATGTCAGAAAACATTATATCTAGACACCAAAATCATAGAAATTTGATAATCTTAACCGTTTTAGTAAAAATGCACCTAACCAAAAGTGTGTTGACCTTTGTCATGTTTCTGACCATAACTCTGTTACCAAAGGTCGCAGATAGAACAAACTATACCTTTTTGGATTCCTTATATGACCAGGCGAGTAATTTGGTATACTTTTTTTAAAAGAGTTGGGACAATTTATAATTTTGACCCCTATTTGACCTTAATTGACCCCTACCAAAAATGTTTGACACTTTAAAAAGGGCAGCCCAGTCCAAATCTTTTCAGTACCCTTCAGGCATGCCAAAAACACTTTCAAACCTTTGTTCCAAAGATTTGTTCACAAAACATTAGGTCTTTTCCTCTACTATTACACAAAACATAAAAAAGAGACAAACAATACTTTTTAAATATGATAGCCGACCCTATGTTGGCTAAATATTAAAGCTGCATGTTCCCCTGTAAGAGTTCAATTAGTGGCATTTCTTGTTGGCCATTTTTATTTTCTCAGACGATCTCAAATATTGTATCAACTACAAGTTCACCTATTGGTGTTCAAAAGTGAACGTCAACATTCGAGATTGTAAAACATTTTGCCTCAAGCGACTTCAGTGGTACCCATGTTTTTCTGGTCGCTGGGGCATGTTCCTGGAAAAACTGGATGTGTAATGACATCGGACACTAGCTTACCTACCTAGTTTAATGACTTACCTGTAGTTTTTCATGGTATAAATTGAGGACAAATTTTCCCATGACACTTTCTGGACTGCTGAAGACCTCATGGACTTGAGAATTAACCTGCAGGCAAAATGAGAATCATTTGAAATCTATTATCCATTGCTTTCTTTGTACTGTGTCAGTTACTATAATTATACTGTGATGAATATATCATAGAAGTTGTTCATCTGCGCTATGGCCTCTATTTAAACAAAAAAATTACAGACCTGTTTTTAGTTGAAAAACTCATATTTTTTAAATGATTTTCAACCCAAACAGTAATTGCCAATGTTCCTCTGTTAAAGCCATGTGTGATTTGCTCCACAGTGATGCCCTCAATTTTTCTGGAATTTCTACTTTTTGCATGATCGTAATGCTCAATGGTGCATTAAAATACCATGTGAAAGACTAAGCCAGAAGTGCTTTAATTATAGTTAAAATTAAGTTTTTTTGATAAACCCTGAAATTTCCGGATTTATTCAGAGTTCACCGACCATACATGTGTAGTATTGAATCAGTGACATATAAACTGTGTGTATATCCCTATTCATCTTTTTTTTATAGTTATACATCTTATTTGTAAGTCCTAGCTGGGTGAAGCTCTGCTCAATAATGATCGGCGAACTTATACATACATACATTAACAATAATTTTAGGCACTGAATGAAATAACATTTTGTGGAAAACAAATAAGAATCTATTCTTTATGCAAATCGCACATTATTGCTTTAATAATCCTGTCTTTGCATGCATGTTGTCCAAAAATGAATAAGATGGTAAGATAATTTAAAACAAACTCACATAAAATATACAGCTTGATTTGACAAGTTGTTTCTGACAAAACAACAAATTATTCTAGCCTTCAGCACACAATTTTGGCCATGTGAAAAAAATCATAAAAATGTAACAATTTTAGCTTTTTCCTCCAGGTGAAATTATCAGACAAAACAGGATAATATTTCTTTTAATAATTAGAAAAAAGAAAAAACAAGAACAAAACCAACATGCGACATCAACAAAAACCAATCTGGAGTAGGTAAAATATAGAGAATAGACTGTTCCACTTGAAATCCATACACCCCCTGTGGAAGACATGTCCTTAATCTCCTACACAGGGGTGTAGATTTCAAATGGAGTCACTCATTTAGATAACCCCATTTGAAATTCACACTCCGTGTGGAAGATTATGGTCATGTCTTCCATAGGGGGTGTATGAATTTCCCACATAGGGGGGTATGAATTTGAAATGTAGACTTTACTCATTCAGGTAACCCCATTTAAAATTCACACTCCATGTGGAAGATTGAGGTCATGTCGTCCATAGGGGTGTATGGCTTTGAACTGGAATACCGAATACTTACTTTTCTGCACAGTGGTATTAAATCTTCATAAACATCTGTTATTATCCTGGTATTCTGTTATTAAAAGGAAAAAAATTTCATGTAATTTAGCGTTTGAATATGTTGCTACCAGTTTATTTGTCTTTATCATGGTTTGGAAGAAATTTCAAAAAGTACACAGATTTTATTTGTCTTTCTTGAGAATTGAAAGACAGCACGTCTCCGATTATAAACAAAACACTATTAAAACAAAATGCACACAAAATTAAAAATTTGGGTGCTGTCTTTCAATCATATTTACAAAACGCAAACCTGTTTGATTGACAGGTGACACAAACTGCATTTTTAATTCAGCCTCTGATTAATTAATAGTGTTACGGTTATTGAAAAATGCATCAAAAATCACACAATTTGGATATTTAGTTGAAAGATTTGGGAAGAATTGAATTTTGGGTGCATTTAAAAAAATATTATTGCAAAATGTACCCAAAAATCTCAAAATTTTGGTGTATTTTGGAAAGAAATCGTGTTTAAAAATCTATTTCTTCCAGCCTATTATGCCAATATATCAATTTTTATTAGAGCAGACTTACCATTTGACTCTCTTCAATAAATGCATCCACACATCGATTGTAGCCCTAGAAACAAACAAAAAATTACATGAATACACAGCATATTTAGAGAAGGAGAAACAGGACTCCCTTATACTGTCCGCCATGTACAATCACGCTGTCAGCTATGGGGAGAGGTGCCAGAGGTGCGTGGAGACGAACGAAAACAATTCTGCGTCTCATCTGAAGCGTCTTGGTACTCGCGTGCAGATCCCATGCGTCTCTCAAATGCGCCTAATCATGCTATGTCACGCTTGCATGACAACTATCTACGTCGTTCGCATTCCAAGGGAAACCGAATACCCCCAATTTTTGCTCCATGCCTGTATCAAGATGGCGGTTTAGTCCCGGTTCTCCTTCCCTAATTCTGTGGAATATACTCATAAAGATATCCAAACTCAGTACAAAATGGGCTATTCTAGTTGAAATCCATACACCCCCTATGGAAAACATGATCTTAATCATCCCCAGAGGAGGTGTAGAATTCAAATGGAGTCACCAATTCGGGTAACACTCCATGTGTGTGGGCGATTAATATCATGTCTTCATTAGGGATGTATGGATTTTAGCTGGAATATCCCAATTGGGGGACCCGGATGATATTAAATTGCCTCAAAATATGTATATAGAATTTGGGTACTGTGCTAGTGCGCAGTGTCAACGCAACCAGAATCTGGTTGCAAAGTCTTTTTTAACACAGTCATCAACCAGTAAGTTGACAAGTGAGGGCAGCAGTCTAACAAATTACTACAATTTTATAAGCCACAGAACCCAGGCATGAGACCAGTAGTGTAGTCAGGGGGGGCAGACTGCCCCCTGACAAAAATGAAAGAAAAAAGTGCCCTTCTGACCAAAGGGCAAAGGAAAAGGGCAAGGAGCCCCTTTTCCATCAAAATTCACCCAATCATGGACTAAAATAGTGTAAAATACAAAATTTTTGCACGCTGTAAGCGCACATTGTCACAATACTGCCATTTTCATCTCCATCGTGGGCAAAAATAGTGTCACCTTCAAAATTTTTGCGCATTTTGCAACTGCAATTTTTTTCAGCTGTGCCCCTGAAATTTTCTTTTACCCCCCTGACCAAGGAAGCTGGCTACGCCCCTGCATGAGACTGCATTGCACTTTCTTCAACAAAAAGTACCAAAAACAGGCTGAAATTAAAGAAAATTGCGGACATTTTGACTAAAAAGAATTCAGTTTTAAAACTGAAAAATCTCATGCCTGAGAACCTTCATCTGAGACAAAATGATAACATTTGATGAAAGTAATCTTTAACTTACCTTAAAATGTAAGAGCATTCCCGCCACTTCTCTCATTCTGACCGGATCCCATTGCTTGAATGCTTGACGGAAATCCGATATCAGCTCATCCTCTATCTGATTATATTTGTCTAGATTAATGACATCAAATTATTAAAAAAACATTAAAACAATATCATTAGGTAAGGTTCAATATATGCATAGTAGGTTATTTTAAATTTGCTTTTTTTTTTACATGAGGATATGAGGATGGCGACAAAAAAAAATTCAGGCGGATGGACCTTTCAAGTAGGGTCGGTCTTATTTTTTGCAAATGACCTTAAAAATCACCAAAATATGTAAAATGTTTTGCAATATTTTGAAATACAAAAAAAAAATATCACATTTTTCCTGAAATTTAGATCGGCATTCATTTGTACAGGAATTTTTTCCCCAATTTCTTAAAATCTAGGTCGGTCGCGCCTGTGAAAAACATTATTTTATGCCTAAGCTAAACCTTGTCCTAATAGGGGGTTCTGTTGTAAACCACTTCTGGATTTTCATTATTAAACATACTGATATTTGGTATCAATGCATAGCAACGAATGTGAGGTCACCCTCGCAATCACAAATAATTATACACAAAGCATCTGGGCAAAAATGTGATTTTCGGCTAAAAAGTCTTCTTAATGTTAGATATCAACCAGATTGATTTTTTTACTAAATAAGAAAGAAAATGATTATTTGAACGTTATTACCATGTTCTTTGTTCGTATCCCCAATTAGCATATTTTCATAAACCCTAACTCTATAAAATCTTACAAAGCAAAACTACCAGCATGCATGCATCCCATGTGATGTGATGATGCAATCTCATATATATATACATGCTTTTGCTAGCTGGGTTAGCGAAACCCAGGGGAAAACTCACTTCTTTGTTCATCTTCTCTCCTTTTCATCCCTTCTTTCATTTCCAATATTCAAAAACCACTCTGAGCGTTAGAGTTAGATATGCAAAACTTAAAATCATGGTATTTCTTATTTGCTTACCCTGTATTTTTTTCTTGGGTTTGTCAAACCTGCAAAAATAGAATAAAGCAAATGTGGCAGGAAAGATCAGTGATTAATTCAAGTTCAATATAATATTTAAATGGGAAATATTTGCTAGGTTCTGTAACAACATTCAAGTAACATCAGTTGGCACTTGAAATTTGATTAAAACCTTGAAACCTGGATACTCGGCTTGTAATATATACAGTATGTGACCCGAAGGCCAAAGTGGGAAATGTTAAAAACTGAGTTACTGCCCATTATTAACTTGCTCAGTACCAACTTTTTCTGATGTTGATTGAGGTTTCTTGAATACTTGGTTGCAAAGCTATGCACCTTTATTTATTTGGCAGTGGGCAACTGATTTGGTTTCTGTATCCTGACTACATATATATATATATAAACACCTATATATATAAGAATAGTTATAAACTTACTGTCCTTGAGGAAGCTCTTGAGAAATTAACTGTAGTTTCTGGATGATATCTGCAGCTTCTTGAAGCTGAAAAAGTTATAAAAATATGATGGTGATATAGAACTGTGACTGGATGCAAGCAAATCAGGCTGATATGCCATTCAATGTGTTATTCCATTTGAAATCCACACTACCCCTGTGGAAGATTTTGGAAATATGTTCCACAGAGGGAGTATGCATTTTGAAAAGAATTTCCACATTAGGCAGCTCCATTTGAAACTCACCCTACCTCTGTGGAAGATTCAGGTTGAGCTGGGTTCATTCCATTTTAAGTTCATACTCCCTCTGTGGAACATGTTTACAAAATAACAGGGGTAGCAAGGATTTCAATTGGATAGCCCAATGACCACTGCTACCAAGTTTTATAGTACAATAACTTAGTGATACATTTGGAATGGCTGAATTTTACATCATACTTTTTGATGAAATACAATCAACGAATATTGCCGAATACGAATATTAATCGATGATGCCCACAATTCTGAACCCCTAATTCATACATGTACTCCTACATGTATTCATGGGAGCTAAAGTGTCAATCAGATAGACATTTATAGGTAAGGCGACCAAAAAAAACCCTGTTTTACAGGCCTGACTGACAAGATTTTGCAATTTGGGAGAATTCTTTATTTTTCACTTTTTGCTAAAATCATGTAAAATCAGCCTTTTTTTTTGGCCAAAATTGATTGATTTTGACTGAAAATTTTTGAAAAAAATTCAGATTTTCAATATATGTTTGCAATAAATCAATAAATTTTTGCCAAATTTTTAAGCTTTCAGTGATATTTTAGAAGTAAAACAAAAAAAGGTTTTATATTTCATGCTTTTTATGGTTAATTTCTGAACCACAATTTAAATGTCAGCAAAAATATTTATGGGCTTTAACTATTTGTAATCTTGAAAATATAAAAGACTGCATAAAACTGTTCCCGACATTTCAATCTGTGAAAAATAAACACAGCAAAAATATCACGCTTAGTATACTTACTCTAAATGGGTCATTAAAAACTTCCGACTTTGGCCCGCTGTCATCCAGAAAATCTGAGAAGTAACCAATCAGCTTCTGTGCTTCTTCGGCCCTGGCGCGTGGTGTGTTGACACCTTCCAGTTGATCACCTAGATGGACGACTTTTGTAGCAACGTTGTTGATGTGATCGTCTAACTCTTGGAAGTGTACGAATGCGGTCTGTATATAAGGAGAAAATAGGAACAGTCCATTAGTCTGAAAATGGTTGAAGTTAGGGTTTAGGACGTTTTAGGTAAAGCCATATTATAACATTTGCCGAGGAGGACCCCTCAATATTTTTCAAAATTCTGTTTTTTAAACCAACATACCCTGCAAAATCAAGACCCTAGGTGCTATAGTTTTGTCAGAATCCGAGATTTTGAATAAAACGCAGGAACCATCGTTTTATTATTACGATGGAAATATTAGTCAAACACATTCGCGATGTTCATAACACAGTACATACATGGCGTGCGGGACGGTGATCTACACAACAAAGGATCTTACTGTAACATGATCGAAGGAGTGATACGTATTTGCGACATCAGCGCTGGTAGTTAATTCCAATTTCCTTTGCTTTGCCTTAGTTGTCCGGCTCAAAATTAAAAGGGGATATCTGACATTAAAAGCTAACATTTTATGGTAAAGAAATATTAATCCTTTTTGTATGAAAATGTTATAATATGGCTTTAAGATTAAGGGTTAAGGTTAGCATTAGGTATGGTTTGTGTTAGGGATAGGGTTAGGGACAGAGTTAGGAAACGGTTAGGGTTACGGTAAAGATTGGGGTTTATAATACTTTGGTTTTCTGACTAACTACCATTTCGATTATCAACCTGTAACCAAGAAAATAGTGAAATGTTTCTTTATACTAAAAAATTAAGGATCAGACTTATTTCTCAGCATTTTTCAAAAACATTACCACTGTAAATCGGATGAGTGTTATTTCATTCATTAAAGGTCCCTGACCTGATTTACAGCCTCATCCCCTATTTTTCTTCATCAAAACTGAGATTTTGGTATCAGAAGTAAGTTCATATTTTTCTCATTATCCCAGTAAAATCTCTTGGGATATTTTTCATTTAAATGTTGTGAACAAACACATGGTGAATTGTGGTGACACACCAAAAGTGTATCCTATAGGGCACAAGTCACCAGACATGTTTTTGAGTTATAGGCCTCTAAAGATGACATTCCCATAAAAAAATCAAATTTTGGAATTCTTAATTTCATGGTATTTGACTTTGGGACTAGGAGGACTTTCAAATCCTTGAAAGTACTTGTTAAAAGAAGTTTATTTATCAATAATTGACAGTTGAACTATGATAATCCCTATTTAATCCTATGTAAAGCGGATTAGCCCATTATTAAGAATAGCAGCTCCGCAAAAATATCAAGGCATCATTTACAAAATTATCCATATCTTGAAAAGTATTGATGCTATGTACATGTATATATAATTTTGGTATCATTTTGAAGCTTATTGTCCCGTGCTTACATTTTTATTCAAATCATGAAATATCAAAAAATATGACTTGTTCCTGGTTTTGTCAGAACGGGTCACATATTTGCTTCTCATATCAAAACCTCTGGAGCAATAAAACTCAAAATTTGGAAATATAAGAATTTACAAAACATAAAAAACTTTGTTCAGTGCAAAACAGCAAAAATAACAATGTTCAACAATTTATATAGTTCAAGCTCTTTTCAAGACAAAAAAGAAAACTAAGCAGAGAGAAAAATGCTGCATTCCATATTGTACCTTGTTCATTTCCTGTAAATCACCAACTCTTTTCCCATGAGACTTCAGTTCAACATCAAGGCCTCTCTCTGAAGTGACAATTTTGTCCTCCATACGCGCTCCGAGATGCTTCAGATTCTCGATGGTATTCTCAAAGACAGTGAGTAGTTGTTTGGCATCAAGCGCCCTCCTTCCTTCGGCAGAGTCTCCTCCAGACACTCGCCATGCAAGCTGCTCCACATACTGCTCAGGATCAAAATGGGGATTCTATGGAGGAAAAACATGACATTTATATTATAATAAATACCGTAACCACCCGGGTATAAGCCCACCTTCGGCTATAAGCCCACTCCCTATTTTTCAAAATATTCCGGGAACAAGGGTGCATTCAGGTATAAGCCCAGTACTAAATTTTGGCC